>NC_139944.1:23916003-23961003 GCF_963454915.1 Gymnoscopelus microlampas | reverse complement strand
TTGGCAATGTAAACGTTCTCATGCCAATAAAGCCCCTTGAGAGGGGGAGAGAGAGACGGGGGGTATACACTGGGATGTTTACTCTACCCTGCAAACTCTTTCTATAAATGGGATTTGATGTACACATCTAGTTAGCCTAATTAGCTTACATTGGCATTTTATTAGGGTACACGCACACATGAAAAGTCTACAAAGCATGCACATCCGAAAGACCTCAGGTGTTGGACAGCACATACTGAATTAGAAAAACAGAGTCTGCATACTGGATCAAGCTCCCATAGTTATTCTCTAGATTACAACCAAGGTGATGTTTCGAGCGTCTTCCCCAGACACAGAGAGAGAGAGAGAGAGAGAGAGAGAGAGAGAGAGAGAGAGAGAGAGAGAGAGAGAAAGACTGAGACCCCACAAGTGCTAGGCACTAAATCACTCTTAACACAAAGCACTCTTTTAGATTTTCCAAGGATTTGCTAAAGCTCCAACACTTTACCTCCTACAAAACAGATCTTTTCCCTTTGCATGCAACGTGCACTGTTGAAAACACAGTCTCACATACGGAGTTGTGCTGAAGGAGTTACAGTGCAGATAGCACATAGATAAGTGCTCAGCAGACGGAGAGGGAGGATTGTGGTGTGAGCTTCCTTTTATCCCGGTTCAATGGTTCAGAGAAAAGGGTGATTAGTTTGTCCCATCTCAAAGTGCTGCTACGTCTTCAGTTACCAAGATAAAAGCCCCTGCCTCGCGTCGAAAAGAGCTGACATTGTCACGCGAATAGAGAAACAAAAACCCTGTGCGACTGATGCCTGATTTGTGCTCTGCCGTACGCGAGTGTTGCACGCCAAAAATAGACAATCTATAAGCACACAACGTGTCGCAGATGTGACATGCTGTGAGCTTGTAGATCTGCCATTTTCAATGCATGACACTGTCGTACGACAAAGTATAAATCATAGGGGAGACACTGGCCAGCGCTGCGGAATGCCTGTTAAGACGTTTCTTTGTGTGCGTTTTAAAACAAACCAGGCCCCGGCACAGAGCAGACAGCCTAATGCTCCCCTGCATAATTTAATACTGTAACCTTCTCTCCGGAGACAAAGAGTGCTTTGAGGACGGCATGAACCCCATAATGAGACCCCGATGAAAGGCACATCCAGGGGATCATCTCCCACTCCCCCAGCCCGGCGACTTGCCATTCGCCCCGCAGAGAGTACCTGTACCAGGGCTCAGGGAGGGGGGCGTGAAAAGCTGGGCACTATCGTGTATGGGGTGGTCCAAGTCTGAGGAAGTAGCAGCTTTTCTTGAGGACAGTGGTGTCCAAGCTGTTTACAGGAGGGCTTTGCCAAGGGTGCTGTCTAGGTATGCAGGCTATGCGCTGTGGATCACTGGCTGTAAAATCCCATCAAAGGGGGGCTGCCTGGTCTCAATGGTGAAGCTAAGCCTATCCAAAGCGAGATGAGCTGCTGGCAGCCCCCATTATGACCCACAGGAGTTCCTCCGATCTCCTGTTACCACAACCTCTCCATCACCGCGCACAGACCTGTGGATTAGAGCTGCTGTGTGGGATAGATTCACATTCTTCTTTGTTTGTTTTTTTGTTTGTTTGTCAGATTTTTGTTTATGTGCGGGTGGTCTCTACACACTCAGATGACAGTGATTGTTTTTGGTATGAAAGATCAAATAAAAGCCTGCGCACTAAATAATATGATGTGTGTGTGATCCTCCGCTACACTGCTTCTCAACATGGGGTCCAGGGACCCCCAGGGTCCTAGCTGGGGACCAGGGGGTCCTCAGCTACAGTAGATGATTGATTGGACCCTTACGGGTCCATATTCACACGTCAGCCATTTTCCGGTGCGAAAATGGTTACACTACCACACATTTCAGTGAGTGGTATGACTAGAGCACTAAGAGCAGTTATTCTCAACCTTTTTAATTTGAAAGACCCTAACTTGATATTAATTATTAGGCCATGGACCCCCATTTAATCAGATTTGTATCTCTGGGACCCCGATCTAAGAACATGTACAACATGGCTCTGCAGGAGGCTAGCAAAATGACAAAATAGCCAGTCTTGTACATTCTCTAGTTGTATTTACTTGTACATGTAATTATGGTGAAGATCAATCAATTAGCTGGTAACCTGCTGGAATCCCCTCAAGGACCGCTGGGGGTCTCCGAACCCAACATTGAGAACTGCAGAGCCAACATTCAACAATGGACAGTGAATGACTTTGAAGTGTACCTGTCCAGCCAAACAGAACCTGTGCGACTGCCAGACAGGCTGGCCCATCTGTCTCAAAGCCCTACAGGAGCGCGCTGCACAGCCAAATGCAGCTGAGCCAAGCGTAGAAGGGAGATTGTCTCTAGTCTGGCCAAGTCACTCAGCACTTAAACATGGATCTCAGATCCTTATTGTTTTGCGCAGAATTGCAACGCAAATCCGATTTGAGAGCTAAATACGACAGTTGCGGGATATTCGACATTCAACACTTTAGACTTTTCCTGTAGCACCCCACTTCTGAATCTTTAGTGACGACAGATGAAGTACTGTGGACACGGCTCTGACTGATAACAGCTGCTGAGGAGCCTGGTTGGACCATCACCTCTTGACCTTTTGACCTTTCCCTAAAAGCCACTCCACTCAGGGTTCTGTGCCCAGCGTGAGGCGATGTTTGAAGCGACCTTCCTCCTGCCAAGCCTATCGGGTATCAACCAACCACACCCCCACCCCCCTTGGAGTCACACAAAAGCCCAGACGCCTTTACACCAAATAAACAGACATTGTATATCTGTATAATGTATTGGTTTCCAAAGAACAACACCTTTATTAACACAAAGTGATAGAAAGAAGGCAAAATATAAAGATACTCACGATACAGGCAACCGGCTTCCCCGTTGAGTTGAGACCATCCAGGGCAGCACTTGTTCACCGTTTGATAATCCTGTCTGTAGACTTGTCTGTATGCAGTGTAGTACGCCGTCCTGTCATCACAACAAATATATACATTTAAATTCTGTAATCACAACAAATATGTAAACATTTTAATTCCGAATGTTATGCAGGCAGAAAAGAATACATGAAATGCACAGAGATATGTGAAGCTTTTTTAGTTTTGAAAATCTAGGCAGGGAAACGTTTAGATTTTTTTAAATGATCGCCTATATGCCCTTTACCCAAAATAGGGACAACCAGCATTAATGAAAAAACAGCAAAGATGAACCCTATAAATCTGTGTGTTGCTTGGCAACCATTCTGCTAAAGGTCGCTGAAGAACTACATTGCTCCTGCCCACCACTGTGGAGTCAAGGGGTTCAAATCCACCGCGGTGCATCCGGCTTCGCCGGATAAAAACATGATTGGCCCGTGTTCGGGGGAAGGGAAGCCGGGCGTGGAGGGTGATATATATATTTTTTTTATATATATTTTTTTTACTTACATTTTTTATCCCACGATTTTGTAACCCATTTTTTCACCCAGTATCAATTGCCTATGTAATACTGGGCACTACTCTCCCTCTGCCAGCCTAGGGAGAGCCCAGAACTGAGCTCATTCTCTCTTCAATGCATGAGGAGCTAGCAAGCCGCTTCTTATCACCTGACAGGAGGGAGTTTCCCCGGTTGGACATAGCGCGTGGAAGGAACACGTTATTCCAACCAGTTTCTTTCCCCTCCATCAGGCGCCCCGGCTGACCAGGGGGAGGCAGTATAGAGACCAGGATTACTGCATGTTTTTGTCACTGCACATTTGTCACTACTCCGACGGGCTGGTTGGGGCTCCTCAATGGCAGGTGAGCCAGTAGGGTACAACAGCAGTGGCAAGCAGAGGGAGGAATTAATTGGCATAAAGACTAAATTGGGGAGAGAAATGGGTTGAAACATTTCTCTCCTACTCAAAATTTTAAAAGAATGATTATTTCATATCAATAAATTATTGCATTTTGTGTCGCTGTGTGTTTATTTTATGAAAACTTGACAGGTATATGTAGTAACCATTATTATAAAATCAATAAGCCATGTTTGTTGTTTGCAGTGGTTTTAGAACAGCTAAGGGGTGTCGTTAGGCAAAGATGCAGAGCCGAGCGTCTAAATCACTGTAAACCACAGCCTCTTGGGGCTTATTCCTTTAATGAAACATAAGACATACATGGATTTAGAAACAGTACACAGGTAGGTAGGAGTTCTAAAACTCTGTGTGTGTGTGTGTGTGTGTGTGTGTGTGTGTGTGTGTGTGTGTGTGTGTGTGTGTGTGTGTGTGTGTGTGTGTGTGTGTGTGTGTGTGTGTGTGTTGTGTAATAGCAGCAGAGGTTTAACTATGTTTTGGACATTAAATGTCCTTAAACCACACAGAACCCCTGTAATATTTGAAGTGTAAATTATTATTTTGTTCGGTGGATCCAAATATAGCATTTTATGTGCGTACGTGTGCACATGCATACAGTATGTCTATGTGCGTGCGTGTGTGAGTGTGTCTAGGCTGTGTGTGTGAGTGTGAGTGTGAGTGTGAGTGTGTGTGTGTGTGTGTGTGTGTGTGTGTGTGTGTGTGTGTGTGTGTGTGTGTGTGTGTGTGTGTGTGTGTGTGTGTGTGTGTGTGTGTGTGTGTGTGTGTGTGAGAGAGTGTTTGCGTTTGCACATAATGTGTCATAATCAGTTAAGTAAGTTGTTTTCTGTTTAATGCTTCTAGAAGTGGTTTCTTGGATTATGAAGAAAACAAAACTAATCTTGACAGATAATCTGCCCCAACTTCTCCCACTCTTTTAAGTCACATACAGCATAATAATCAGCAAACATCTTCCCAGGCTTTTAAGCGACTATTTCAAAGTGTGAGACTACCAGGCTCTACTTCAGACTATGGTGTAGATCCCTGTACTTTAGAACCCCTCTCATTGCTCCACAGCCATTAGGCGTCGTGGTAGAAAAAAACGTTTGTTTACAGCGAGTAATTGTGGCCTTGGCTGCCTTCAAAGCAAGCTTTGACTTTGTACCGTGGTAAATATAAGGAGAAAGCGGGCAAGAGTGGCACAGACAGAAACACTCAAAATACTGAGTGTTAAAATTGGCCTTTACAGGTCCAAAACTGAGGATTTTGTAGTGTAGTGACTCACATGTCAAAGGGATTAGCACTGGGACTCTCCTTCTAAAGGTATGTGGAACCTGGAGACGCCTGTGAGTTAAATAGCTGGTCATGCTGGTGAAATAGGGCTACACCTTGCACTTACCTGTATGAGAGGACCAAATGCTTCTGATTACAGAACGCAGAAGAGAAAGAGAGCGAAAGACAGGAATAAGTGAAGGAAAAAGAGGAGGTGAGGGAGCCAGACATCCTTTTCTCAGATATTATATACCAGGGTGGAATTAGTTAAAGGATGGGGTCCTCTGTGTTTAAAATTTAAAGTTTTAACTTTGGAAGTATTACTTTGTGTCAGTAGAAAGTTAAAATGTTCTCCACACAATGTTCTCCCCACTAAAGCATCCATAGGGCATTCCTACTCTTGCCATAATTTAAAGGAACACTTTGCCTTTATTCAACCCTATCTCCATACAGTATATCAGTCCTCACTCCTCACTAGTGCTATAAGATGGTACTTTTTCTGTCTAATCTCTTTCTGTGTCTCAGAAGCAGGCTGTTGATAGCTCAAATATGCACCTGTCTATTACATTAGAGGGGATTTCAAGCTGTTTTTTAAAACCTCTAATGTTTTCACCCTGTCTGTCCATCTTTGCTTGTATGTCTGTCTGTCTGGTGGTCTGCTCGAGATATCCTGCTAATGGACAGACAGACAGACAGACAGTCTGTCTGTCTGTCTGTCTGTCTGTCTGTCTGTCTGTCTGTCTGTCTGTCTGTTAGCAGGATATCTCGAGCACTTATGAACGGATTTGTCACAAAACTTGTGAACTGATTAACATAACATGACACCAGTACGGAAGTAATAATTAACTGGTCATGTCATACCGTTTCAATGTCAACCTCCAGAGGCCGCTGAGTGTTGGTGTTCCTTGTGGATGCTAATGCATCATGACGTTCTATTGGCCAAAAGGGGGAAAAGGCACAGAAGCACTGTATCACCTTATGAACTGACTACTATTTCAGCACGCTAACATTCCAGGTTGCAGGCTGTAGTTTCCAGCAGATTCCATTGCGATAGATGTATATTCATTCATATATTCACTGTACATTCATATTTATTGATAGACTCATAATCTATGTTCACTCATTCAGAGATCCGGCGCAGATATAGGACTAGCATCTAAGCTTATTATTTATTTATTTATTTGTATCTTTATTGTTAGTCTTATTTATCTGGGTTTCTTTTCTGGGTTCTAGACCATACTCTTACCCCTACCACACCTGTGTTTCATTCTCGCTGCTGCTGCTATGACAGCTGAATTTCCATCCAGGGTTCAATAATGGTTTATCTTATATTATCTTATTAGCTTGAAATCCCCTCCGGTGATGTCACCAGCAGGTAAATCTTCAAGCTATCCAGCAGCCCACCTCTGAGACACAGAGCGAGCAGACAGAAATGTAATAGCATCCTAAGCATTAGTGAGGACTGATGGAGATAAGGTTGAGAAAGGGTGAAAGGTGTTCCTTTAAACCTCACTGTATAGGAGGTGATGATAGCGGCAGTGTTCGGGAGCAGAGTTATTACTGTAAATAAACATACTGTGGGAAGGGTTAAATGATAGATAGGGAGAGAGAGACAGACAGGGTGGTGTTTTGGGTGCATTACTCACCTCCTTTCATATCCCATGCACCACGTCTGTCCCAGGCAGCCTTGCTTCCACACCTTGACCATGCGTGTGAAGGCCTGCACACAGGGTTGCCTCTGGGCAACCAGCGTCACCTCCCTCTCCACGCACACATTGGGCCTGGATGAAAACAGTGGCAGTGGAAGAAATACTTAAGTTGTCAAAATGTTCCACTGTGTTTTTCAGATGGATGGATAGTGTTCTAACAATTTACGAGGGTTGTTGTACTAGGAAATGTGTTTTGGTGGAGACAGACGGACAAGGCTTTCGTGAGACTTTAGTTTTTTCCGGGTCCTCTACCATGTAATGCCCGTGGGGGCATTACTCGTGTTGAAAAATGTCAGGGTGCTTATGCTGTCTGTTTTGGGGATTTTAAAGGACTTAGGGGGGAAATTCCTCATACCACACTCTTCAGAGGACTAAGCGCCAACACACAAGACACTACCTGCAGTTAAATCACAAAGCAAATGTTCACTTAAAACGCGTTACCCGTAAAAGAGATGAAGGGAGGAAGCTGGCTACAAAAATGGAGAGTGTCCCTATTACTTTAGATTTTATTTCATTTACTGTTAATAATCCCAAATCAGAAAAGAAAACTGTGTCCGCAGAATAAACCTAATCTTCAAAGTTTGTAGATGTGTGTGAAGGCGCTACAAAATCACATGAAATTCAATCACTGGAAGTATAATGAAGCAGTATCTGTTGTGGAAAAACACATTCAAGTGGTTATCACGATAAAGCATGATTTACAAGACAGCACACGTCAAAGAGTTATAGCATCTTAACAGGGAATACTCTAATGACATGGTTTCAGGCATGTCCGCCTACTGTGCAGTGCACACTTTTCTATATCAGGAAAGAGAGGCTACAGTTACATTTTCACCCCAGGTAGAGTAAGGTATTCTTACAGCTATTCTTTCCCCTCCTGCACACAATAGTCTGTCTGGGTTTACAAGCAGTCTGAGTGCTATTGATGTCTTCGCACCATTCCCCGAATTGCTCGGAGGGCTCTGAAACAGAGTTCAGTGTGCAACTTGATATGTCAAACTTGTGGAGATTGCTCTCCATGGGCAGCCATTGTGGAACGGCCCTCTATAGGTGTTTATGCTTCATTTATAATCCATTGTACGAAGGTGTCGCGTGCCAAAAATAGCCAATCTGCAAGCTAAAGCTCACCCATGATCAGTGGTGTAAAGTAACTAAGTACATTTTCTCAAATGCTGCACTGATGTACAATTTTGAGGTATTTTTACTTTACTGGAGTATTTCCAACTACATCTCAGAGGCAAATATTATACTTTTACTCCACTACAACTATTTGAAAACTTTAGTTGCTATAGTTATTTTGTAGATTTTGATTATTATTACAAAACATACATTAACCTTACTTCAGCCCTATATACATTTCGGCCATTTGAAAATAGCTCACAATGCGACTCATATCATGCGATGCATTGTGAGCTTGTAGATCTGCTATTTTCAAAAGGTTTTTATACATTTGAAAACTTGTGAAATGGGACATTCTGTATAATGAGTACTTTCACTTTTGGTACTTTAAGTACATTTTGATACCAATACTTTTGTCCTTTTACTCAAGTAAATGTTGTATTCCAGACTATAACTTGTAACAGAGTATTTCTACATTGCAGTATTGATACTTTTACTAAGTAAGAAATGTGAGCACTTTTTCCACCACTGCCCATGATGCGATATGTGTTGTCAGATTGTAGATCTGCTGTTTTTGGCATGCATAAATCAGTCATGTGGAGATTCCCTTCTCCAACCACAGGATCATGTACAACCGCTGCTGATGCACTAAACAAACAGCCTATCACCATTCATCATCACAGAGCTGCACGTGGACCTGTTTTTAGAAACGGAACCAGCATGGCTTACAATAATGAAATGACAATGGCCTAAACAACACAACGCCCCACATTGTTGGAAGCCCTTCATTTATAACTGCCAGGTTTTTACAACTATGTGACTGGCATTTCCCTTTGGGAAGATTAAGACAAGCAGGTCCTTGTCACACAGATAGGAATGCAGCATCATCCTCAGTAATATGCAGGGTAGTGTATAATCATGTGAATTACAGTACAGTCATAGTGTGGGAGGCAATAAAGAGCATGGTGTTCAGTTCAGACCGCCACCATCTACACATTATTACAGTGGTTCTCAACCCTTTCAGGCCGTGACCCCCCAAAAATAATCATATTTGAACTGTGACCCCCCCCCAACCTGACAAGCACTTGGAATTGAGGCATTATATTTAGATTTTTATCCACAGGTACATATCATGAAAATAGCAGATCTACAAGCTGACAACGCCTCACAACGCAAGGCGTTGTATTATTTGACACTTATTTGGCCAATATTTGACCAGTTTTTATAGAACATGTTGTTGATTACTTTTGATGCAGAAATTGTATTTTTTCTTTTCATTTATTTTCTTTAAGGTATTAAAAAGGTCTTATATTCCTTAAATTGTCACTTCACTGACATCTGGGGACTCCCCCAAAAGCATGTGGGGATCCTGGCCCACAGGTTGAGAACCACTGATCTAGTAGATGGTGGAGGTCTGAACACTATGCATGCTCTTTATTGCCTCCCACCCTATACACATTATTAGACCTGTCATGCTGTGGCTTTCTACCCCTCCAAGAAATGTGTAAAATACAGCCTTGACAGTGCTTGTTGTCTTCAAACCTGTGTCTTTAGGCTTTGTTTGTTTGTGACCTTATAAACCACAAGTTTGTGCATGTCCAGGTAAAATACAAATTATTATTCTCCTCTCTGCTGGAAAGTTACATTCCAAAAATGAAGCTATGAAAATGTGTTGGTAATTAATTTGCTGATTGATATGAAAAGGGTCAACTTATTATTTATATCCCTGGCTGAAGCAGATACTATTTAATATGGTTATATTGCCTGAACTAACTTTTAATAAAAACTTAAAAGATAAAAAGAAAAAAGGAAAATATATAATAATAAAATAAAAAAGAAATAGTTGAGGATAACAGACAGGTTACTCACATATAGGGTTGGAGATTGTTTGCAATGCCATAACGGGATGCTGCTGCAGAAACCTCACCAATAAATATAAGAAAAAACGAAAAAGGAATAATATCCATCATTTCGACTGATCCTCTTGCAATACAATGAAAAAATGTTCATGAATAACGCGCTAAAGTCATTCATAAAATAGTCATGCTCACAGGCAGGATTTTCACCATAAATTAAAAAAATATAAGAAGGTGGGGAAAAAATCCAAAGAATCAACTTGAAGAAACTTTAAAAGACTCCCAGAAGTTCGGCTACTGTATAAAGTGAGCGACACACAGCCATTGCAGCCGGTGTGTAGTAGTAGTAGTAGCGCTATTTGACACACTGACACCAGACACAGATCCACTGACTCCAGTCAGATCACCTCCACACTGCTTCTAGTGCAGATGTTGGACGCACATGCGTGCGAGTCTCGTGGAAGCTGAAGTGCTTTGACTCCCATTGACTTGGTAATGATGTCTGGCAGCGAGGCAGGGAGGGATGGGGGAGGATGCGGCCGGCTGCTGCCACCTAAAAGCCTTAATTATGCTTCATTTATAGTCCACCGTACGTCGGTGTCGCATCATGCCACTCGCATGCCTAAAATAGAACACACAAAACGCTCGCCCCAAAATACAGTCACCCCGGGGCAAATCCGGCGACCTCGGAACGGTCGCCACCTGGCATTCCTAAACGAAACCTCAGTAAACTATGCCAAAACCTAACCTTAATCCTAAACTTAACCTCAGTAAAACTATGCCTGACCCAAAACTTATTCCTAACATTATCCTCGATTCCTCAGTAAAACAAGAACACAAGAACCGCTGGGGGTGAGCGGTCCGCGAAAAAAAGAAACGGGGGTGCGCGTGTTTTGGGGCGAGACTTCAAGGTACCCTAAAAAAGCCGATCTACAGGCTCACAATGCATCATAGCTCTTGAGCGGTGGTTCTCAAACTTTTTTAATTTCAAGGACTACCATAACTCTCAGATTACGGTCGGATCTGTAAGGGTCCATTTGGAACAACCCCCCGGTGTTGAAAAACACGAATAGGCTGTAATAAATCAGTTATTTTGGAGAGCAAGAGGAACATAGTCAGACGTCATGAATAAATAACTAGGCTATGTCCCATCCCACCTCTGCACACATTCATGCAACAGATGAATGACACAGCACGCCAACTTTTGACATTTTATCTCACACAATTCACCTGTTATTAATAAATGAATACTAATAGCCTACAAAATAAATGTTACACTACAACATGCAGCGACGCAGCGTGCTTTCACTTGGGCCAGCTTTACCACGTACCTTGTTGAGAAAGAATTATAGAGGTAGGGAGGGGTCTTCTCTTGGTCAAACAGCTGATGATGTGGTCAGCACATCAAGGTCACTGGTCAAGGGGGTCAGTGGATCAGCACAGCAGGACTGAGTTACTGCTGCTCCCCAAACAGGGTTCATTGCATGAATACAGGTCCAGTTACCCATTGGTTGGTTGGATACATGTATTTTAATGGCCCAAAGCCTTCACGGGTCATTGCTATGTAACACGCTCTCGCTCCAAAAAGGCACGCGCGCACACCAGCAAACAAAAATAATTTAGTGAATGAATCGTTGCTTGGGGAATTATTTGTAATGCAATCATTTTCAAATTGTATCCTTTGTAGGGTTGATACTCTTTTTGTTGTGATGATAGGCCTAATGGCTATTTATAAGTATTAATTAATGAGTATGAATCGGTATGAATGTGCTATTGCCGAGGCTCATTAGTGCACCCGTGAATGTGTGAAATAGATTATGTTTTGCTGACACCTTGTGGATAAAATCTGAACTGCTGCTCGTTGATCATTTAGGGAACGCTGCATGTGCTCTTACAGTGACGCAACGAAAAGACTTGGCCTGAGTTGAGTAAATAAATATTTAAAGGTGGCCTGCAAAGTTTAGCAAACATTGACAGGGGTAAACGACATTCACAATGATTAACCACATTTTCTTTTGCTTAGAATCTACTAGCAGCTGTCCGTGCGCGTCTATTTTAAATTAAGTAACTTCACCACACTCCCTTGTCGCCACAACGTGCCCTTTTACCTCAGAGAACACGAGTCTACTTGATTATGCAGTGGACAACACGAATAGTAGTAGGACTGTACACACTCCGTAAAACACGCGTTAACAAGCAGCTTTTCACACATTCACCGGCGGTTATAGAAGTGGCACTGCGGGTGCGAAACATGTCTTCTCAAGTAAAAAGGCCTATTTCTCTGCTGGGAACCATGGCATTCGGGGGACGAGCTAACGCGGATCAGAGCTTGGAGATGGTCAGAGCCTTCCTGGACCGGGGTCACAATGAGGTGGACACAGCCTTCATGTACACGGGCGGACAAGCGGAGACCATCATAGGGGGCATGAATCTACCAAAGACAGGTAGCATTGTGCTGCAGATCGAAACACTGTACACAACATGGTGGCAGCAGTACACGCAAAATAAGTTGTTTGCTAGCGACTGAATTCCCATATTATTATAACTCTATTCTGCATTCACGCCAAGGTTTCAATTCAAACGGAGCCTACTTTAGTTGTTGTGCGAGTCATTTGACGTTATGTATTGACAGAATCGCAGCTTATTGGTTGAGTACAGACTACAGAGCTGCCCCCGACACATAGCACCACATCAACTCACTTTCGAGACCACTTTAGGCTCAAATAACTTTTGAGCCTAATTACGTTCCATGCATTACCCGAGTTGCCGAGTCCAGAATGTAGCCTAAAAAACGATTGAACAATTCGGACCCTGTGTGTTAGCCAGTACAGCACTGAAGTGCAGAAGGCTTATAAGTTGCACCCTTGTGATGACGTGATCACCCCACATTTGATGTTTGACTGTTTCCTGTCCATACTAGGTTCAAGTTCATCATGTTTGTTTGTTTGTTTTTATTTATTCCTGGGGTGGCTATTGGCACTGCCCTCAGTGCCCTGAATATGGCATGCAGCAGACCCATTACAATGTCAAACCTATATAAGATACAGGATCAAGTAAGAAATGTTGCTCTCCACAATTTTGACCCTCTTAACATTTTCTCATTTGAAAAGTGAGAACTGAAATGTGGTCGTCACTGTAGTGTACTCTTCACTGCAGCACAAGTAAGGAGGTCCAGTTTTCACGGTCATCCCAGGTTATGTATGATTTATTACCGCCTTGAGTTAATGTTTGTTATTTTCTGTGTGACAGTGAACATAGCCACCAAAGCCAACCCCTGGGATGGCAAGACACTGAAACCAGAAAGTGTTCGTTCCCAGTTGGAAACCTCCCTGAAGAGGCTAAATACTGACTCTGTGAACCTGTTCTACCTCCACGCCCCTGACCACCAAAACCCCATCCAGGATACCCTGAGAGCCTGCAATGAACTGCACAAAGAGGTACACACACTAGGTAGTAGTAGCTACAACATTTCCTATTGATTTAAGATGTAAAAATGTTCCTTCACTCAAATATATCCCTGCAACACCATGCACAAACATGTACATGTAGCTATATAATGACCCCAGTTATAATCAAGAGTCAAGACGAGATCTCTGGTCAGTCTTGCCTAAATATGGAAGGCGGTGTGGGACATTGGATCTGAGATTATGAACATGTAATCTCAAATCACAAAATATTCACACACACCAAAAAAATCACAACATTCAGGGATTAAATTCCTTGGCCTACTGTCAACATGTACAAGTAATTTGGCACTGATAGGTCAAGTGCTTTGCAAGTACACGAGTACACGCATACACCCCCACGCACACAGGCCCTCTTCTACCTGGCTGGCCTCCTAGGAGCCAAGCCATAAGAATAGGTCAATGATACTAGTACGGTATGTTAATTATCGTGCTTGTCTTGATGCAATGACAAAGTGAGATTTCATTTTAATGTGTTCCTTTCAGGGGAAATTCAAGGAGCTGGCCTTATCAAACTACGCATCATGGGAAGTAGCTGAAATTGCGAGTATCTGCAGGCACAACAACTGGATTGTTCCTTCTGTCTACCAGGTCATTCTGCACACCTCACATTCTCATCATCAACCTGTTAAAAAAAAAGTTTTTTGCCAACATTTTACGATTAAACTTTGAACCCTCCCCATTGTAATTAAACTGTAACCACTGGCAGGGAATGTACAATGCCACTACAAGACAGGTTGAAACGGAGTTGCTGCCATGTCTGAGATACTACGGAATGAGATTCTATGCATACAACCCTTTAGCAGGTACTGTGGATTTCTCACCTCTTCACTGTACTTAAGTTTAATTTTATAAGATATATGCAAAAGAGATACATGCATATTTGCCACCATTCATTTAAAATGCATTATTTTATATACAGTAACAAAACATTTTATAACTTGAGAACTTCGTTAAAAAGAGAAGAGTTTTAGATTATATAATCTCCACCTTTGGCATTTATAATACATCTTATTTATAACAAACAGTATTTTACATTTTAGCATCCAGGCCTTCCTCAAAATATGTTAAATACAGTTTTAGGAGCTACATTGCAGTCTAGACTCAATTATTTCATCATTGCTTATTGTGTCCTGCACCTACCCTACATTTTGGATGTGCACATTTTTTCTCTATATAGTGAGCTTTGAACATACATAAATCCTTTCCTGTGGCATGAGACGCTATATCTCCAGAGTGTGACAGATTATTGAATAATCATAATCCTAACTGGATCAAAGTGTCTACAAAAAAAACACCTCTGAGATATGGATGTTATGGTTGATGCTCCTCTTCCTCCACCAGGGGGCCTTCTGACAGGGAAGTACCATTATGAAGACAAAGACAAAGATGGATCCCAGCCTGCAGGACGATTCTTTGGCAACAGCTGGGCTGGAGCATACAGGGACAGGTTAGAGGCCAACTTTTTGCTTCAGGTTTCTCTTCAAGTTATTGTGAAGGCCTGGTAGTGTTGACATACATGTTAGTGTATACCTAAGGCAAATAAATCTAAGTGTTATTTTGATATCATCCAATGTCTCATCAGGTACTGGAAAGAGAGCCACTTCCAGGCAATAGATCTTGTTCAAAAAGCCTTGGAGGCAGTTTATGGTTCAGGGAAACCCACCATGACCTCTGCATCTATACGCTGGATGTACCATCACTCCCATCTTAAGGTAAAACTGTGAAATACACAATTCATTTTATCCTTTTGAAATGATGACCACACATGCCACAGTGCATTACTATGACCTCAAATAATTTATGAATTTGTCTACTCCTATCATTTAAATTAATACTCAACAGCAGAATCCTAGGCCACAAGCTTTTGATGTTCAGTATGTGAGCATAAGTGGACAAATCAATGAGCAATGTAAAGATGGACATATCCCTGAAATTTTAGTTACGGCAGTTAACTAAAAGTTAACTTGGTAAATCATCCAATTTTGTAGTTATTGCCAGCTTTTTCTGACAAAACAACCCCATTGCACAAGAAGATTAGTCAGTCTGTTTTGGAGTTAAATGTCTTGATTACAAATAACTTGATTTGATATCCAAGTCCCTCTGTAACCATGCAATGTCTTCAATTGCAGGGTGATCTAGGAGACGGAGTCATCATTGGCATGTCTTCCATGGAGCAACTTCAGCAGAACATGTCTGCCTCAGAGGAGGGTCCTCTGGATGAGACGGTGGTAGAGGCCTTCAAACAAGCTTGGAATCTGGTGTCCCATGAGTGTCCAAATTACTTTCGCTGAATAGCCTGCAATGCCTTTAATTTTTTGACCTGTATAAGGGGTGATTTGCAGTATCCCAGTCGGATATTATGTTCACATCTATAATTTTTTTGCCTTAATGTTTGTTTGAGAACATGACAGGTATTCTATAAACATAAAGTTTATTTCAGAAATCCCACTTGTTACAGAATATTGTACTTAAAAGAATATTTTAAACTTACATGTGAACTTACATGTATCATTAGATCATAGCACTTGTAAATATACCAGTTGATGCAAAAATAACTTCCGAGTCTTTATCTTAAATAAACTGGTCAAAACGTTTTGCCCCTCCATCTACAACATTGTTAAAGCACCATCCATCTGGTTCAAATCTGTGTTCATACAAACATGACAGAACCGGTGCACAAATTAATTTTGTTCTTAAAAGACGACTTCACCCATTTTGAACCGGTGCACAAATTAATTTTCTTGTTAAAGGACGACTTCACCCAATCTCCATATAATTGGTCCTCACTAATGCTCATATGGTACCATTTTTGTCTACCATGTCTGTCCCAGAGGAAGGCTGTGGACAGATCCAATGACAGCATTGATGGGGAATCCAAGCTAATAGAAACTGCAGGATTTCTATTCCTGTAAAGTTTGCATGTTATAATGGAAGCCATTGTTCTCACGTTAATCAAAAATCTTGTTGGAAGAATAGAGGCGGTCCACAGCCCTCCTAAGAGTAAGGGAGGAAAAAAAAGGTACCCTTTTATCCTAGCATTACCGAGGACCAATAATATGAATATAGGTTGAATAGAAATGAATTTGTATATTAAAAAAAACAAAATCCATTCTGTAGACATCACAGAAATTCAGATATATGGATCATTAAAGATCTTTCTCTCCACTACTTACTGAACAATCACAGATATAAGTCCAGATATACATTCCTAAGTGAGAGACAAATCAGTGAACGCTTTCAGGTGATGAAATATTATACCATAGGCATCCGTTTCCACTGACCACTCACGTTTCCGGTGTGGGATCAAATATCTCTCAGTAGCTTTAATTTCAAGGTCCAGAATAAATGGCCAAACCGGTGACTAAAGTATGGAAAGTCTTTCATTTTTTCATTCAGCGTCATCTTCCTCTTCATCTCCATCTTCCTCCAGCAGAGGTTCTTCCACCCCTGTGAAGTTGTCAAACTCGCCCGTTTCTGAATTCCACATGCACTTGATCTGCACTTTGAATTCAGCCATTTCCATACCAAACAGTTTCTGTAATTGACAAAACACAACCAAGCCCATCACTCACTGACAATGTATTAACGTCAGATTTCTCTCAAGTCTAAGAAAAGTCAAGAACTCACCAGAATACGACACTGTTCAGGGGTTAGAGTTTCACCCTCCTTACACACTTGATGATCTTTTACTAGTGTTACCACCCCTAAGACAAAGAAATCACAGATTCCTATTATGAAACAAACTGTAATCTTATCATTATGGTTCCTGGTTACACAGTTGGATTTGTGCGAGACAAAGCAACAAAAATATCTTGTCAGATAAGTTAAAGGTGTCGCTCACTGAAAATAGCAGATCTACACGTCACATGATCTTGTAGATCTGCCATTACTGGTGCACAACATGGCACGTAATCAAGTATAAAACAGGCATTGGGCTATTTGTCAATGCTAGCCATTATATAAATGAATACAATACCTTTCTTGAGAGCAGTGGGGAGTCCTAACTGCCTCAACTGTGGTTCTATGGAGTGAGGGAACTGTTCCAAGGGTCCTTCATCCAACGTGACGTCCATCTGTGCCTGGTTACCTGCCCGTGCAAAATCCATCTCTTTGAACTGAATAAAATACCTGTGGACAGAGGGGACAATTTAGAGAATATGAAAGAATAATTTACGTCAAGCATCTCACACAACTATAATGGTATATTTGTGTCTTCTGTGACTAAGAAAGTGAACCGTTACTTACTCTTGTACTTCATCCTTGGTTTTGTTTGTGAATAACACACCAACTTCTCCCTTCAGATATTTGCAGACCTAAAAACACCATCAAAAGTACCCACTTAAGCGCATTTTCAAAACTCAAAAGAAAGATTGCTGATTTACAAGATCACAACACATCGCATCCTGAGGCCAGGGTTAAAGTGGGTAAGGTTCTAGTGCAGATTAGAACAATCATCAATCCAAGTCCCTTGACATTGCACTTACCTTGTGCAAATTATCTTTGTACTCATCCGTATGACCTTTTCCCAGGGCAACCATCATGACTTTGTTTTTGCCAAAGAAGAATCTGTGTAAAAGAGTACATTGCAGTCAAAAATATTACAGTTATGACACATGTCTAGTTAGACTCGGTAAAGGTGGTGCAAGTGATCTTGTTTTATTAAACTAAGTGTTAAATAGCTCTATATTCCGATAGCAATCATTGCTGTATAGAGTGTATGTTCAGTAACAGGGATCTCCCTGTCTATCCAGCTCTAAACAGAAAATGCATGTTCAGGAGAGAGAACTCGCACAGGATAAACAAGAGATTTTGGATGTGATGAAACAAACATGAGCAGACACAATTGGAAGTGGAACACTATAACATTGAAGCTGATGAATGGGTACTTTCTCCTGATTGGCTGAAATTGGCAACGCACTTGAAAATGTATTTTCTGTTTATTGAAGAGCTGTAGAGATGGGCAGCCACTAGGCTGCTACTGAACAAACGTTATAGTCTATATAGCAATGATTACTATATGCGAATACGGTGCTTTAACCTTTTTCTTTCTACAACAGTTCATTACCTGCTATGTTTCCATGCTGTCCTGATGTCTTTGAGCTTATTGTTCCTCATGTTGGCCACAGAGAAGATAAACAGATGCTTGTATATATCCACACATTTTCGTAGCTAAAAACAACAGGGAAGGAACATCATATTCAGTAGCAGTGATGGAAGAAGTACTCACAAGTTTTACTTAAGTAAAAGTATCAATACTGCAATTTAGATATACTCTGTTACAAGTAGAAGTCCCGTACTCTTTTGGCTGAGTTTTATTTTCTTTTTCTCAGGTTTTGCTTTTGTTTTTGTCTTTTTTTTTCTCTCACCTTTTCCTCTTTTTGCCCTCTTTTCTGTACTTTTTAATACCATGTAATTTACTTTCTTGTGAGGGTTGGGAGGGGGGGTTTGTGTTTGTCTTGTGCGTTTGTTTTTTTTCACAGAAAATTAGAAGAGTTCTGTCATTGTTTATCCTCCTGTAAAACTGACTTCTTCAATAAAAACTATGTGAAAATAAAAACAAGTAGAAGTCCCGTTTTCAAAATGTACTTGAGTAAAAGTACAAAAGTATCGGCATCAAAATCAAAATCAAGTACTCATTGTGCAGAATGTACCATTTCACAAGTCCAAAATGAATAAAAGATCTATTGAAAATAGCAGATCTACAAGCTCACAATGCTCTGCTATTTTCAAATGCCAGAAATATATATAGGGCTGAAGTGGTTAGTGTGCTTTGTAAAAAATAATCAAACTCTACAAAGTAACTAATGACTAAAGTTTTCATACAATTGTAGATGAGTAAACGTACAATATTTTTCTCTGAGATTTGGCGGAGTTAGTAAGTAAAAGTATTGAATCTTGGAAATACTCCAGTAAAGTAAAAGTGCCCCAAAAGTATACTTATAAGTACAGTGCTTGAGTAAATGTACTTAGTTACGTTCCACCACTGGATAAAGATACTTACTTCTTCAATTAAACTCTGTTTGGTCTCAAGCCCCTTCTTGGCTGTTTTCGTTAGCGAAACTGGAGAAGAGACGATGACAAAAATTACATTAACATTTGCTGGCTATCATCATCATGGCATGCATTTTACATTGCATAGCAGGCTAAGCTAACGCTAGCTTGCTTTATAGTACTATTTAAATGTTAGGAGATATACATCTTGGATACGTGTAACGAATGACATTGTCTGAATGAGATGACATGCAACCGTTTAGAATAATAAGGACATGTTAGTGTTTTTCTTACTTTTCTTGTCCCTCTTTGACTTCGGCATGGTGATGCTTCTGTTTCACGTTGTCTGTCGGGAAGAAGACGCGACACGCACACGTGAAGAGAGGAAGGACCCCAAATGTTTTTCGTTTCCTCAAGCTGACCAGCTGTTGCCTGACTAAAATTAAAATGCATCTCCCATTCAAAACAGGCCGTGATGGAAGAAGTACTCACATGTTTTAAAAGTATCAATACTGCAATGTGGGAATACTCTGCTACAAGTAAAATTCCAGCATTCAAAATGTACTTGAGTAAAAGTGCAAAAGCATTGGCATCAATTATACTTAAAGTAGAATTACTTATTGTGCAGAATGTCCCATTTCACAAGTTCAAAATATTTAGAAAATAGTAGATCTACAAGCTCACAATGCCTGTGACGCAGGCAATGTTTATATTGTCATGTCAAGTGTGTAAAAGACTATAGCCTACCATGGGTCTTCAACAGGGGGTCCGGGACCCCTAGGGTGTCCTCAGACAGTTACTACAGGGGGGCCACCAAATCTTTGTGTGATAGGAACTTTTTGTTTGTTTGTTGCATTAACCACTTGAACCCTAGCATCACTATTCTGAGGGGAAGCACACAGTAGATATGCTATTTTTTGGCTATTAGGTAGAGGGAAAAAAGAGCAGACCGAGTACAGATATTAACAGTTTAAGTGGTTAAATGTCTGAAAATACACATTTACATGAATCCAACATTTATTTACGCAACACTGTGTTGTCAAACATGTCTACGAAGCTATCTATGAAATCTATGAAGTGTAATCTGCAACACAATTTTACACAACATGTAGTGGGGGGGTCCCTGCTTCATCTCTCTCTTAGCTAAGGGGTCCTTGGTCTGAAAAACATTGAAGACCCCTGGCCTACACAGTATGTGCATAGGTCTAGATAGAAGACAATAATATTGTTACATGACATAAGCCTGTAGCCAACTTGTTATATGCCATTATAGCCTTCTCAATTGATCTTGTGATCCAAATAAACAGGGATATTTATTTGGATCACACGTTTCATAATAGGCCCATTGTTACTATGTTACAAAATACATTTGTCACTCTCAGGCTACTAAATACTGTTTGCATGCTGTGTTGCATGAATGTGGGTCATGAGTGTCTCACAGCTACCAGGGCCTCACTTTGAGATGTATGTGGGACATTTTGAACTCTTGTCATAAGTCTGGATAAGAATGTCACCCTGTTTAAAACCCAAGCATATGGTCTCCATGTCTCACTTTAACAGTTGTATGTAGAATGAGAAAGTGAAGCTAAAGCTCAATTTCAGAGCAACTATGAGTGTTCTCAACAAGCCCATATGACCATTATTTGTTATTTGCTTTGGTGCGTGCACAGTTTGGTGATAGCTGATGAATGGCTTGAAACCCACAGATACACACACTTACAAATGGGTCCCTTAATGTTGCCACAAGTCAAGACAAGCCTTTAGGCCACTACTTAGTGGCCTAAAGGCTTGTCTTGTGGCAATAACTGTTGGTTATTTTGTGCACCACTCGATGCTCATAATGGCGTGAGAGTGTTGAGCTGGGTTCTAGGCTAGACAGACCAAAGAAAGGGAAGCTCTTGGGTTAATAAGGTCCTGGCACTTTATGTTATTCAGTTCGCAGATATACTGTAGGCTACTAAATATAGTCCCTCAGCTTGGACTTGCCGACCAAGTCGGTGTTCCACGAGAGGGGGAAACACATGGCCACATACTCAGGTGTGTCAGGGTTAAGTAGTGATGCACCACATGTCCTGATTCTCTGTATTACTAGCAGCCATATTGACTCCTCTGCCATAATGGATTCTCCTTGCCGATTGCTTTATCGTCCACCAATTCGGATTGTCTAACTCTGACACTTGGAGCCTGGTTGGAGGTAGGTAGGGGCCAACACTTTATCACGCCCAGGTAAAGCAATTACCAAGAGTCAGATGCTCCTAATGGTGTGATGAACCGCTCGACACAGGCACTTGCTCAGCTAGCGCCTCGATCGGGCGTGCCTCATGGGCTTGCCTTGTTTCAAATGTTTTTACTGGCACATCAACCTATTACGACTTTGGAGTGAGAACATCACATTTGTCTACATTCCATTGTCTGTTGTGTGACGTGGGACTACCGGGGACATTGCAAAGTGACGTGACATGGAAGCCTGTCACGTCCATCTCCATTGTAGCAGGGTAGCTTGACACCTCCTCCAGCTGTCATGCTGCAGTCAAGACTTGATGGCAAGGGACTAGTTGTCATGATGACTTTTCAGTCATAGAGCACTTGAGGCAGGTGCTCCTAGTTGCCCCCTAACACTCATGGCCCAACACAATCCCCATGGTGACTTACAATACACACTAAACAGCAATAACTTAATAATCTTTCCTCAGCCAGTCAAACAGCAGGTGATGCTACATTATTTTTAGTGACAGAGTAGTGGGGGAGGGGCTGGGTTATGCTGTACAATTATATTCACTGTACAAGTGTATAGTATTAAGTGTATTCAGTTTTCCAAGGGTATTCACTTCTACAGCAAGTTTCATGTAATTCTGCCCATTAGATTTTGAGATAACTTGAAATTCTGGCCTAAAGGCAGCACTAGAGGGTCACCAGAAATTGTAGGGTTCAGAAGGTTACATGAAGGTACAGAGCAAATTCCATGGAAATCCAGCTAGATATGTTGGTTTGGGATTGTTGGACAGTCTGACCAACCAAGTGACCGACTGACCAACATTTCTATTGTTGTTGGAGCTAAAAATGGCAGTCTTATAATTAAGTTAGTCTTAAGTTATGCTATCCAGAGACAGTGGTGCGCGCGCGTGCGTGCGAGAGAGAGAGAGAGAGAGAGAGAGAGAGAGAGAGAGAGAGAGAGAGAGAGAGAATGTGGGAGGGGTTGGTGTAGGGCAGGCTATAGTGCCTAGTTTAGCACTTGCAACATGATCCAGCGACGCCACGAAGAGGCTGGGCTCTGCGGTCCTGGATCCTGCCTTCACATCGGGCTACTGGAGAGACCGCACACATAGCATACTACCAGGGCTTGGAGGAGACAGGAGCCTATGCGGTAGAGAGTCTATGCGGGCGTACAGTAGCCTCAACTCCACAGCATCAGCAGCAGCACCTGGCAGGAGGATGAGGATTGCTGGTGCTTATTGCGGTCTGCATGCGTCAAATCTTTAACGCGATAAGATGCTTACCGGTTACCTGGATATGCCTCTGACACTATTGCCTTTATTTACGCGTCAACAACACTGACACACAGGGATCTATATGTTATTATTCCGAGGAGGTGAATGAATGAACAAGGGACCGTGATGTTTGTCTCACCTTCAGTTACTCTGTCAGTTTCAATCCCAGCATCTGCATCATAAGGAGAAACTCGCTGCATGGGGAGTAGTGGGGTTTTGGAAGAATGCAGAGATAAAACATAAAGAGAGAGAGAGAAGGGTTTGGTTGTAACGTCTTTTTTTGACCAGCCAAGCACAGACTGCAGTGGGATTATCCGTTATTATTGTTGACCAACATGAACTCGATGTTTTTCGCTGACCACCCGCCTGCAGGTATGATCGCCACTATGCCCGGTCACATGTCCGCCGGCTCTTCGGGCGCGGTGAGCGGCAGCGCGCTGCGGAACGACCTGGGCTCCAACATCCATGTGCTGAAGACCCTCAACCTAAGGTTCCGCTGCTTCCTGGCCAAAGTCCACGAGCTGGAGAGAAGAAACAAGTTACTGGAGAGTCAGCTGCAGCAGGCTCTGGACCATCAGCGGTACCAGGCCGTGTACACCCGAGAAGTTGCCACCCAGACAGACTCTCATGCAGAATCTCGACTGCCAGGCACCATTTGGAGTTTCACGCACGTCAGGAGACACGGGGAGCGGTACGAGACCCTCCAGGGCCCCGGGGTGTCCTGGACCTATCCGGACGGAGTCGGGGTCCAGATAGACACCATCACCCCGGAGTTGAGAGCTCTGTACAATGTGCTGGCTAAAGTCAAGCGAGAGAGAGACGAGTATCGGAGAAGGTAAGTTAAATGCCTATAACTCTTATAGTTATAAGTTATATGTGTTGTTGTATTAGGCCAATCTATTATTGCAGACATATTCTTCTTGAAACAGCTGGCAATGCTATTATTTGGGCCTTATAGGCCCTGATACACGTCATTGCCAAGATTTACCAAGGCTTGACTCATTGCAGATGGTAGCCTATAGTATACTGCAGTGGTTCTCAAACTTTTTCGTGTCAAGGACCCTCAAATTGACACATATTAGACCACGGACCCCCATTTGAAAAGATATGCCAGGGACTCAACCATTTTAATTTCATGGGGGTCCCAATCTACACTGTAGTATCATCATCAGTGTTTATTTAGCTCTGAGAGTGTATAAATCCATTTGTACACTCTTACAGACACTAAGGGTCAATTTGGTTCCTAGCTATTCATTTGGCTGGGGACCCCTGGAACCCCCCCAAGGACCCCTGGGGGTCCCCGGACCCCACTTTGAGAACCACTGGCCTACTACATTCTGCTGTAGGCCAGACTATCAGAGCACATTTCAGCCAGGATAGCCCGCTTCTCCAATCATTGTAATGACACAATTAAATACAGACACATGCTATTCAATTCTTCACACATTGCTTGAGAATTTTGAGTTACTTGGTTGTATTTCATATAGGCCCCTATGTATGCATGTCCCCTGCCAAGCTGTCATTTCTAACTCATCAGTGTGACTTTTTCATTTTGTCTTGTGGATCCATATGTTATGTTACTGTACACGGCAGAGATGACAGCCATCAAAGTGATTGTGTTTACTTGCAATAGGCTACTATTTCGCATTGTAGGATCTTTCACAGTCCTGAGAGATCTTCAGTGGGGGGTGGGAGGCAGTGTGTGTGTGTGTGTGTGTGTGTGTGTGTGTGTGTGTGTGTGTGTGTGTGTGTGTGTGTGTGTGTGTGTGTGTGTGTGTGTGTGTGTGTGTGTGTGTGTGCGTGTGCGTGCAAATGTGAGTGTGTGCTATGTTTTTTTAGTTCACAATTGGGCCACACACATAGCCCCTAGATAACCCCCCCCCCCCCCCCCCCCCCACACACACACCTTTCATGGGACAGTTGTTATCAGTCTGTGTACTATCCATTATTCCTTTTCACTCATATTCATGTGATTATTAATTACCGAATGGGCCCGCCGCAGCGTCCCCAGGCAACCCACGTCACTGCTGGCCGGCTTGGCTGGCTACTGCAGGGAACCGTTCCAGGCGAACGGCTGCCTCTGTTTTCTCATGAGTCAAGCGGGGAGGCATTCAAACAGGGCCATGCCTGTCTGTGACGGAAGGCTCGCTTCCATGTGGGCCGTCTGACTCAGTGACACAGAATGCCTGTGGTTTCAGGATCCCCCGGCCCCTACCGGCCCCCTTCCCGGGTAGCTTGTCCACTGGGTAGCAATATCCTGTCCAGTCATCGTTCTGAAATTCCGAGATAGCCTTTTTTGTCCATTTCTGATTTAGAAAAGGAATAGCAGCGACTGGGACAAAGGCCAAATTTCTTCAGCTGCCGCAGCTAAAGTGGGGTGATCTGGAGTCTGGGCCTCCTTGTGTTTCATTGAGTAAATAAGAGATTCCTGGAGCATTTGAGTCAATGACATAGCCATCTGTCTGTCTCAGTCCATAAAATGTATAAAATGACTGAGAAGCACACATTCCTTATTAATTTTCCCAAGATATCTATGTATTTTCGTAAAAGCTGTCCGAAAGCAATTGTTTTGGCTGTTGATAAAACCCCAAACAATATATTTTTCTATAGTGTATCATATACATTTATTTATCTATAATGTATCATATTCTAGCCAGCGTTATAATGTTTTCAGTTGCTAATACAGAAGTCACTGAGTCTCGTACTCTATACATTTCTCTTCAGTGGTGCACAACATGGTTACTTATAACACTCTTCACACACTGTCTTGACCTAGAGAAAATCCAGACATGACTGGACAAATTTTACAGTCTATTTAATAAGTGATGATCAACCCCCCCAGCCCCATCCCCCCCCCCAACCCCCCCCCCCCCGTTTCCTTCTCTCGTGTGAGCCAACTAGGCTAATGACATCACTGCTTGTGTCACTGCCCTGCCCTCTCTCCCACTCCCCGTCATACTCGTTTTAATGACAGGCACGCATCAGCATTCATGTCTTGTTCTTCCATGCCTTTTCTGTTCCACGGGCATTGTTCTGTCTCATGTCTCCCATCCATCCCTCCGTCCTTTGCTTCCACTCCTCCCCTCGTCATACAGAATGCTTTGTAAGGCATCCTCTCTCCCGACGGAGGGCCGCCAGCGCTTCCACCCCACTGTGGAGATTTATTAAACCTTTACGACTGTGGACACACCGGGAGATGGATGGCCTAGCCTTCCCGTTTCTAATTTGGCCACTTGTGTTCATTCTGCGATGTACTCACTGTTTACTTTCTGTCTTTTTCATTTTACAATGTACTCTTGTTTTTGTGGACGAAGATCCTGTTTTTGGAGCCAAAGGGCAGAATAGTACAGACGCAGTGAAAACATACTGTAGAGTGAAGTAATGCTGAGGGGTGTGTACAGTCAGTCAGTTCTGAAAGGTGTGGCATTTTTTATCACGCCATCGATCCTTTAGAGAGACATTTTATGATATGATTACATCAGCTGTAGAAGTCATTGCTGGATTCTTGCTGCCTTATTTCATATGATTCTTGGATGTGACCTCATATTTTGGTCGGGTAATGGACCAAAAACAACAACTCCCAGTCCACTAAAAATATTGGTTCAGTCATTTTGTTTCCCATTCAGATGATAATTGTTGGTGGTTTATATATAGATGTTATTCAGCCTAACATGTAACTAACAATTGTGCTTATGAACTGAAAAGCTAAAATTATTATTATAATTTTTATTTTTAAGAAAATAGTATTCCTAAAGGAAATGCTCCATTCCACAACAATCTTTTATTAAGAAATAGTATTGATCTTTCATAGTCACAGAGTATAATTCTAGATCTGGGAAAGCTCTGAAACATTTTTGATCCGTGAATCTTCTTAATCCTTTCAACCCACTGCATAATGCTCTCATTACACTAAGTACTCATGCAGATTTCCATCTCTTACTAACTTAATATTAACACAACATACAAAACACACACTGATAGACAAAAAGATGCACATGCACACGCACACGCACACACACGCACGCACGCACACGCACGCACACGCACGCACACGCACACACACACACACACACACACACACACACACACACACACACACACACACACACACACACACACACACACACACACTCTTTGGTGCGCACATATTTGCTGACAGGTGAATGGCTTGAGAAATAGCTGCCCCCCAACACACACACGTGCTCACGCACGCACACGAAGGCCACTGTCCCTTAATAGCTTTAATAACTCTCAGAGACAGGTTGTACAGTATATGAACATACACTCTCCGCACTGGGTGGCTACATCTCTTTCATACAGACAAATGACAGTACGCAGGCACATGTTCTGGTCCAGAATGTTTTTTTGTGTTAGATTTATCCCAGAGTTCTTGCAGGGTGATAAGTATTATTGTGGGTTCAGTGAGTTCTCTTAGGCTTCACTCAGTCATTGCTGCCAGCTTGTATCATGTGATAAACAGCTGGCTGACATTGATGACCATATTTGACTTCTGACAACGTCTCATTCACTCCACAGCTTTCCTTCACTATATAAGGGTAGAAACTATGTTTATATGTTCATGGCCTTATACCAGATAACACCTGTTTAATGCAAACAAGACACATGACCAATTTGTTCATGATTTGCATATTTGTTTTCATACACAGACTGACTATGGAGGTGTTCAGATGTTTTTTATTACATTTTTATTTTACCTTTATTTAAACAGGGAAAACTCATTGAGACCAAGGTCTCATTTGTGATGGTGTCCTGTCCTGTTTACAAGAAAATGACATCATCATAATAATAAAAACAATCATAAAAACCTAATCATAATTAAAAACAATCATGATATAATAATAATAACAACCTAAAATAATTGTACATCAATACAACTGATAACGATAATCCAACATTATTTAAAACATACACAGGCCTTGACTTCTAATTCCTATGTTTGAATTTGCCCAATGGGATTAAGGCATCCAATTTGAAAGTCTCTTGAGACTCATTCCATGCTCTAGGAGCACAATAACTAGAAGCAGTTTGTCCTAGCTCAGTGTTGACTCCGGGGACCTAAAGAACACACCGATCCTGACTCCGAGACCTTGGGCCATATTTTTGCCCGTGCCTTACCCATTATCCCTAAACTTCTTTGCCATTTTTTACTATTTTTAAAAATATTTTCAAATAGTTCAATTAGCCGATCTACATCGATTGTTGATAGAAAAATAATAAAAAATGGCAAAGAAGTTTAGGGATAATGGGTAAGGCACCGGCGAAAATAGGGCCCAAAGTCTACTGTAATGCCATGTAATCAGAGGTGTCAGGTAACTAGGTAGCATATTTAAGATTGCTTTATGAATATACAGGAGCCAATGCTGTGTTCTACCTGTGCACTGTTGGGAAGATTATTGCATAGACAGAAAGTTAAAGGTAGCGTAAGTGATATGTTTTGGTATTTTTTTGTTTTATTTTGTTAAAAGGTTAAAGTACTACATTCTGATAGTAATCATTGCTACAGAGCGTTTGTTCGGTCACAGGGGTCTCTCCAGCTCTTTAGTAAACAGAATATAAATACATTTTCAGGTAGGTGACAACATTTAAGCCAATCAGGAGAGAGTACTGAAAATGCATTTTCTGTTTAATTAAGAGCTGGAGAGACATGGGAGACTCCTTTTACTGAACAAACACTCTATAGCAATGAGTACTATCAGAATATAGAGCTATTTAACACTTATTTTAACAAAAGTAGATCACTTAACCTACCTTTAAGGCCAGGGAGGGACAGAGTTGATCTGTAATAATATGATGTCACTTAACAACTAGGAGAGTAAGAAAGGAAACTATTTTATTGTATGTAATTTTACCACTCATTGATATTAATGCCTGATTACAAGAGAGGAGACACATGCAGTCTCTTTTTGTAGTAGCTGTAGTTGTCATGTACAATTACATAAGGCATTTAGCTGATGCTTTTATCGAGAGGAATTTGGCAGAGACATCTTTAGCTAGCTGGCTACTGTATTACGAAGATGATTACTGTACAATAATGTACATGAACTGAAAGAAAGGGACAGAGGGAGAGAGATGTAATATTTAACACCTTTTCTATGCGCAAAGCTTACTGCAGCATTTTAGACAAAATACTACAGAGCAGGCAAGGACACATCAGCTACTGTACTGTATGAGGCTTCTATACAGTAGCTGATAGTAATAGTATATATACTATAAGCTATAATGCCCCAATTGGGATTTGAGCCCTGTCGCCGCTCCATTCACTCCTAATCGTTTGACTGTTCCTCTTGGGATCTGCGCTCAACCACAGCCCTGCTGATATCCATGTGGGAGACAGGGAGACAGAGGAGACATATAAGGAACCAGAACAATTCAAGCCAGGGCCCCGCGGGCATGTTCCTCCTGCATGAATAATTGAAGTCCAGCTGAATTTAGCTGCATCCTGACCAGTGTGTGGATCAATGCAATGAGACTCCGGAGGAGAGACTTTGATCACTCACCTCCTGACGCTTAAGAGAAGAAAGGCAACATCAAGGCTCCGCCACTTTCAACTCTCGCTAGTTTGAAAGGAGACTTTTAGGCATGTTTGAAATAATAAAGAGCAAATTTGGTACAAAGTGGGGTGGAAGAATTAAACTCGGGCGACCCAAAATTCTAAGTGAGTATTATGTTTCCCTTTTCCAATATCACATTTACCTGATAAATGCGACATCCTGCGCTGATGAGTGCGATCAGTTTCTCTGTCTGTCTGTCTGTCTGTCTGTCTGTCTGTCTGTCTGTCTGTCTGTCTGTCTGTCTGTCTTTCTGGTTTGTCTCTCTGTGGCACTTACATGCCCTCTTGTAATCCAGGCCTTCTGTCAGGTGAAGGATTTTCTCTAAGCTGTAACCTAGCACCAGTCTGTAGCCCCCGGCCAGATCTGCACGTCCTGGCAGCCAGGGGCAGAGCCTCTAAGTGCTGGGCGCCCTGCTGCTGAGACGTAGGTAGACTGAGTCAAGTTCACTCACTAAAGGCCTTTGTGCTCCAGATTACGTTCTTCCACCTCCCTCTCTCTCTCTGTCTCTCTCTCTCTCTGTCTTTTCCTATCTTTATTTCTCTCTCTCTCTCTCTCTCTCTCTCTGTCTCTCTCTCTCTCTGTCTTTTCCTATCTTTATTTCTCTCTCTCTCTCTCTCTCTCTCTTTCTCTTTCTCTCTCTCTCTCTCTCTCTCTCTCTCTCTCTCTTTTCCTATCTTCCTTTCTCTCTCTCTCTCTCTCTCTCTCTCTCTCTCTCTCTCTCTCTCTCTCTCTCTCTCTCTCTCTCTCTCTCTCTCTCTCTCCCTCATTCATTCTGTCCCTATCTCATTCATTCTGTCCCTATCTCACACCCTTTCCCCCACAGTATATATTTGTTTGTTTTCCTTTAAATAGATTGCAGTCCATTTTCCGTCATTGGAGGTCACTACAGTGGCAGTGCAGGTGTTCACATTGGTGTAAAGTAAACACAGTGCCATGTTACAATACAGGCTTTTGAACAAAGATTCAAGTAGTTTTGTTCTTGCTCTATGCAAGAGTGCCTGAAGTTTGTCTACTTATATGTGATGATCTTGAACCCTTTGTCTTTAAGAGCACCTGTGTTTTCCTTGAGTCTTTTGCAATAAAGTGTAGTCATCGTGCACACAACTACGTCTTCTGTGGATGTCAGTATCCTTACAAACCTGGAGTGGAAGTGATAAGGAAAGGAACCTAATTTTACACTCATCAGGGCTGTCTTTGAAAAGACAAAGTCTCAGTTATAATGGCAGAGAGCAATAGCAGAAAAAAAGAAAAGAGGCAAAGGAAGTGTGGCCTCTCTCTCCCTGTATTGATCCAGTCATATGGAGAATGTGGGTGATCCCATGGTGGAATAATGTTTCCTGCATCGTGTCTGTATTTTCTCCATGATTGCACCGTGTTTTCTGAAAGCTGCAGTCGTGCTGCTGTAGCAGAATATTCTCAGGCATCGATGCAGCCCAGTGCAGTGGCATTCTGCCACATAGAAAAGTGCCAGAGTGCACCTGTCCTTTTTTTATGTGCTGCATAGGGGTACAGACAGCAGCAAAAACAAAAAAATGGCAGCCTGGTGCTCTTTGTTTTGGAAAGGGCTAGACTTGGTAAGTCATAGGTGAGCTATGCCCTGAAGCGAGGTAGAACAGAAGAGTTACTGTTTGTTTTTTATCAACGAAAACCTACTGTTAAGACCATTATAATAATATAATTAAGACTAATCCTTATTTAGTCTTCTTAATTATGTCAAATGGAACACCTGTCTTGTCTACCCAGACCGGTTTTCAAAGCTAGGCTAGTCGTACATGTGCCGACGCAGCATTGTGACTTTATAACCGCTGTATTTCAAAAGCTTATTATCCTGGAGGAAAGTGTGTTAGGTTGAGAGTTAACAATGTGTGTAACTAATCCCTTCCCACGACAGCCGCGATCACTCATGCAGACATGCACACGTTTTCATGCAATTAGACACACACACACACACACACACACACACACACACACACACACACACACACACACACACACACACACACACACACACACACACACACACACACACACACACACACACACACACACATTTAATATTTTTATTTATGTCCATATAAATACAAGATCTAAAGGACACAAATACTGGCAGTGCAATTTGACATTGTGGGTTACTCCGTTACATACGTGCCGACAAAGGCAATCACAGTTACAGTTATACACACATGTAGGACCAAACAGGCAGTATACAGCTCAGTATACACACACACACACACACACACACACACACACACACACACACACACACACACACACACACACACACACACACACACACACACACACACACACACACACACACACACACACACACACACACACACGGTCAGCATGTCATGGTCTACATCTGCCAGTGTTAGGGAGGTGAATAGGTCAGGAATCTTTCCACTGAGAGGGGTCTTAAATCTATCTCTGTTCTTTTATTTATTTATTTATATACACTGATGACATGTTTAATACAAAGACACAGTATCAATTTGTTCATAATTTGCATACATTCTGTTCATACTTCAGTTGTATGAGTCTCCTCAGAATAGGCGTGGGGCGATATGGAAAATGTACATCAATATAATCCTGGCCAAAATAATTGCGATCAAGAATTTAAAGTGTAAATACATTTGCCAAGCTACGTTGCATCATATGCAATGTCACTATTGCACATGTGTATAGTGTGATGCTTAAACTATATATTGTGTAGCCCTGAAATGAATAGCTTGTTTGTTTTCAGATCACACAGGCAGGGCAGCAGAATGAATGCAAATTCTTCTTTAACATGAAAGAAACATGTTTTTTTAAATAGAATAAAGTCCAACTGGTATTGTGGCATAGAGTCAAACTGTACTACTTTGAAGTGAACCCACTTTTGTGGCTTCAAACCTGAACAGAACTGTTGACACTTTTCTGTCATCAAACAGTACTGCTGGCCTTGTGGCCTAGAGAGAGAGACATGCCAATCCTTGGTCCTTTTGAAGATAAAGTGCAAAACATTTCAACATGTTCACTGGTTTTAGTTGTCCTCGTAAAGGTGTGACATGTGACCACTGGTACTAAACAGTCTCTCTGAAGGAATACTAGTTTCTGTCATCATGAGGATATTCACCATGATTACATTATATTGAGAGTTTTTATTAATAATAAAATATCAAATCTATCCTTGCATCCCTACTTCAGAAATAGTATGAGAGAGAGAGAGCATTAAACGTCTGTGGCATTGTTTTCATTAATGGCTAATTCTTGCTTTGTTATACAACTGTGGAGGGTGAGCGACATGTTTCCACGACAAACTATGAATTACCCGTAAGTCTGTTATTAGAAAAAGTTTGCCACCATGTAGATTATTCATCCTAGCCTTTTCACACTTGCATCACTGTATTGCTCATTGCTTGTTTTGTTTCATTTCTGCAGCCTCTTTGATCATCTTTACATAGGGTGCCAAAAATAGTGGAGGTACATTTATGTAATCATCATGATGTCACTGCTAGCATTGTTGTTTACCTTGCATTTCATAATCAGACCAGAACCTTATTTGACAGCAAGAAATTAATAATTTAAAAGACTGTGAAACGCGGTGCCTTTACTAACAAAAAACCTGACTTCAGGGAATGAAACTGTCGAGATTACTGGACAAGATTTCTTTACACAGGTGTGTGTGCTTAGATGACAATAGGATTGTACCATGAGATTGAGCCCAGAGCGATCATGCTTTTCCCTTAGTTTGAATGCACACACACACACACACACACACACACACACACACACACACACACACACACACACACACACACACACACACACACACACACACACACACACACACACACACACACACACACACACACACACACTAAACTGGCAGGGAATCAGAGTACAAGAAATCAGGCAGGAGTTAAGACAGAAAGGTTCAGGAGTCAGGTAGTAAATCGTAACAAAAGACAATGGCTGTGTTCAAAATCAGTCTGTCACTACTCCCTATGTAGGGAGTTCCACTGTACACACAGTATAGTGAACTCAATGGAAGAATAAAAAAAACAGGGAAAGCCAGGTGAAGGGAATGAGGTGATAGCATGACATGTGGGAGTGGCAGGATCTGAAATGCCAGGAGAGGTAATGACCATGAAAACAAATGAGTAGAAAGGAAGGATTGATGACACACCCTAAACGGCTAAGTCTCATGTCAAAAGGGAACATCTGCCATAATAGGGCACCCACTGCATCCCCACCCTATCGAGGCCTAGTACATGCAGCATGTTTTCTGCAGCATTACCACAATGTAGACATACCTGTATTCCTGTATTCAAAGTTTTCCTTCAGTAAAAGTACAAAAGTACTGGCATCAAAATATGCTTAAAGTACCAAAGTAAAAGTGCTTATAAATGTCCCAAACCTTTAAGAAAATAACAAATCAACACCTGTCCCATTGCAACACATTGTGAGTTTGTAGATCGACTATTTTTGAATAGCCGAAGTATAAAACACACACACACACACACACACACACACACACACACACACACACACACACACACACACACACACACACACACACACACACACACACACACACACACACACACACACACACACACACACACACACGCGGTCAGCACGTCAACCACTTAAGTGGTTAATGTATGTTTTGTAATGATCAACATGTTTTAATACTCAAGTAAAAGTACCTAACAATTGTCCTTGTACTTCAGTTACTTTCCACCACTGGTTTTCTGGTGCACATGAAATGCATTTAGGTGTTAAATAATATCGTATAAATCCCCACCATTTGTGAGCTAACATCAGATACCAGATATTATCCGTGACAACTGAATGATTTAAAAGAAGTTTGACTGTTCTCCTGAATAGTGTTTTCATCTTTTTTATTTAATAAGCTCATTCTATGTTGAATCAATAACCAGCGGCCAGAGCTATTATAGCAGTGCTATAATGTGAACGGCAGGAAATGATAGCAGCACAGGGGAAACATAACAACAGCATGGTGTTAGTACAGTATGCAGTATGCTGTATAGGATGTCGGGTGGGGTCGTTTTGCAGGGTGGGATTGGAGCTGCAGACCCCAGGGAAAACGTAGCTTTTCCGCCTCCCCCTGTTTCAGCCGGTATACGCAGACAATAGATCAATGCTTATGTCTGTGTTAATGTCAGGGATCTTTTTGTTTTTGTTTATTGTGTGTGAAAATTAACTCCTCATTAACCACTTGATACTAGCTGAAAACACAACGTGTCACAATTTGATGCGTTGTGAGCTCGAAGATTGGCTATTTTTGCTAAAGAGACTGGGTGTAGAGGGGAAAAAAGAGCGGACCAAGAACAGGTCAAGTTTAATAAGTATAGAGGGTTTATTTCTGGCTTTCCCGGACAAGAATTATTTCATAATCAGATACAATGTATTTGTTTCACGGTGGTCTTGTCGACTGATAATGTTATAAAGAGTTACTAGAAAGTCAAAGCAATGGTTTGTACTGTAAGTTGAGAATTCTTCTTGACCTTCGTGAAATCTCACTTTTCAGGTGTGATTGTGTAATTTTTAGATCATGTCTGTACGGCTGAAAAACTCCAGACACTCTGCTGTCAGAATCATGCCAACCAAAAAAACAAATCATTAGGTTCAGGATGTTGCCAACATTGTAGTAACATGTGCCAACTTCACATGTCCCTGCAGGCTGTGTAGAAATGGCTACAGTTACAACAATTAGATGAGTTGACTTGAAACCAATTATCTGTTATTTCGGGATGTTCTTTTGATCACACTTACATGGGCACACCTTTAGCTTTGTCTTGCACACGAGGAGGGGTCTTTCAGAGGCCAACTCGACGGTACAGTACAGAGGAAGGAGGACTATTAGATCACTAGAGGTCCGGGCGGCCTACGGCCGCCCGAAACCCCCAGCCGCGCACGGGGCCCAGCTTGGGCGCGTGTATATATGGGATGAACATTTGGGAAGAAAAAAAAAAAAAAAAAAATTGTAATGTAAAAGTAAAAAAATTGAGAAAAAAATTGGGAAGAAATAATATTTTTTATGTTTCAGGGGGTCCGCGGACCCCCTGGTGGTCCGCGGCAAAGTCGTCGGATGAAAATCTCCAAACGGTAAAAAAAAAAAAAAAAAAAAAAAAATCCAAAAAAAAAATCATGCAGGTTCTTGCTTGTTTCTGGCGTGGCATCCCAACCTGGCATCCCAATGCCGGCGATGTGTACTTCCGGGTTGCATAATGATGACATCACTGTCGAATCCTTTGCTGTCATGAACCTAGCCTGGTGTGTTGACCAGTAATGATGACATCACTGGCTAATCCTTTGGTGTCATGAACCTAGCCTGGTGTGTGCAGCAGAGCAGAGCAACGTGCTCTTGTTGTTTTGGGGATTTTCAATGGCGGGCCGTCGTGTTGTGTTGGCCTCGGTGGTACGCACGGTAAGCGGTAGGAAGCTGCTTCCACTTCCGTTGTGTCCGACATTTGGTGAGTAGAATTAATTATGTTGCGAGGTGGGAACGGTGTAGTGAGGCATGGCAGGTGCCCTACGCGAAACGTAAATTCAGGCCGCCCGCCGTGGCGACAGTGTTGGCGACATGTGGTGTGACGGTGTTGTGTTTAGTCGATAACAGAGCTGTGGGGTGTGGACACCGAGGGCACGGAAGTTGCTCGCCATTTATATAGTTAGATATGTTTGCTACAGCACGCACGCACACACACACACAAACACACACACACACACACACACACACACACACACACACACACACACACACACACACACACACAGCCCTATTGTGGGTATTGTAAGGCAGTGTGTTTAGGCAATGTGGTCATGGTGTTGAGGCCAGATCAGGGCATAGGATTAGATTTATTGTCACATTGGCTCCAACCTATCCGGCACTCTGTCAACATATGGGAGATGCCACCAGCCCTTATACAAAACCCTTTTGGAGACTGGAGGATGGAGACTTTGATCAATACAATGCAGGAAAAAAGATCACCTGCATTCAAAAGGTGACTGGAGCATGAATAGTGTCCAATGTGGAATTCAGTTTCATCATGTGTTCATACACATGGTTCTGTCTGAACCTGTGTCCCTATGTTTCTTCATTGTTAGCCAGTATGTACTGCAGCATATATGGAGACTAGCGTGCTCATTTGTCATGATGACGATATAACATGAAATGTGTTTGTTGAGGTTTCTAACCATACTGTTTGCACGTGTAGGAGTGGCATCCTAAATACACAGTAAAGACTAATTGCTGTCGCAAGAACTTTGTTTAAGAGTGTATTCATCTTCTCTGTGTAGAGAAATCCGGCAAGCACACTGACGTTTTCCAATCACTGTCAAGTTCACCTCCCACTCCTCAAAGTTAAAGTAAATCCATTCAAAGCAGTCTCTTCCAAACATGCATCAAAGAACCATAACCCCTCTTTCAAAACCATAACCGCAACCATACTTGGTTCTTAAACATGTCAAAGAAAGAATAGAACATTATGTATGGGAAACATTCATAAGCACACACACAGCACAGTACTGAAGTGTCCTGAACTAATTCAGTTATGCAATGTGAAATGGTTCAACTCCATATGTTTTGTACACACCCATTGATAAACACATCTTGAGTTCCTCTACATGTATGTTACAGTATACTTACGACCTACACACACCCTACCAGTTGCTTGTCCTTTTCAATGTCATTACGCTTTCATGTGAACGTTTGAAGTTCGAGTTGGTTCAGCTAGCTACTGTAGGTCTTTCTGAAGGGTTATATTTAGGGATCTTTACATTATTGTCTGCACCATGTAGGCAATTATGTTTATATGGTACTGTACTATACAGGGGGCTTTATTACAGTGGAGGAACTTGCATATTAACATATCAAAATATATGTGATAAATGTAAACACATTTTGGACAGAAGGCTATTGGTTGCATTATAATAAAATGCACCAGGCTCAAATGTTTTATAGTATTATGGATTATTACCTAGAAATCTGAAGTGTTGTATATAGTATAGAAATATTATCAGCAGCAGTTGCCAGTCACACAACATTTACATCTTGATATTGTTAATTGAACTGCACTATAGACATTATACTAGCTATTGCTCAGCAGTTCCATTAATAACTAACACATGTAAGGTGTGTCATGATCCAAGAGGCGCTCACAAAATGAAAATATTAGATTGACTTAAAACATGGCTGTAACGAAATCATTGGAAGGGAGATGAATAGGTTGTAAGTCAGTGCAACATTTTCTTTCCGACGCTAGACAGCAGCGGTTGAAGGATTCCTCCCTCGCTGTATGGTTTAAAATCACTGTTGCTCCCTGAGGCCCAAAGAGATGGCGGCCGAGGGAAAAGGTCTTTGGTCACTTAAGCGTGACCAGCGTTCCTTCCAGCAGGGCTTGTGGTGTCTGTGTCCTGTCTGGGAGAGGAGGTCTATATTTAAGACTAGTGCCTGCGCGTGGAGCGGTATAAGATAGGGGTCACCACTGGAAACCAGACGAATCTGCCAGGTATTAGTCTGGCCATGCCAGGCTAGGTCACCACCAGGCAGTGAGCCATGACCCCCTCCAGGCACTTACTGTATATGTACAGTTTACAGGGATCAAGTGAGCCAGGAATTCATCTCTGTGTGGATCTGTTGCAGGTCTGTGTCACGTGGCACGCTTTCACGAACATGAGAAGGCCGGCAGAAAAGGCTGATGGAGGACAAGTGTGTGTATATTGTTAGCTGTCGGGCAGAAACATTGTAGCTTCATATTTCATCTTTTAATATTTTTTTTACAGTTTTTTATAGTTAGTATTTTATACTATACTAGAGGTTCTCTGTACACATCTCACATCTAGAGTTCATGCCGTGTCTTTCCTGACTATTTGCAAGTTTCGGAGTTCGGGCCGCTACGCGGTCCTCACACCTATGTCGCACTGCCGATCCGACTGACTGCCCATGGAGATGGAGATATCTGTATCTGTCAGTCCTTGTCCCTTTTATGCTTATATATGGAGATCTCTGTATCTGTCATTCCTTGTCCCTTTTATGCCCATATGGAGATCCCCCTTTTGTGCCCATGCATGGAGCTGACTGATTTGTTTGATGCCATAACGACACATTGAGGTTAGACACCACACTCCATATTTGGGCGTAGCTGCATTGGGAACTCCTTATATGGTTATGGCTGAGTCATGGTGACATAGCTCTCCCTTAATAAGCCAATTTTAATATAGGATAGTATGACAGTGTTGCACAAAAGTAGAAACCTCACAATGTGATTCTTAACAAGAGCTTGTGACTAAATAATACATAATCCATTGGAACAGTAACTATTTTGGACGTCTTAGTAATTCCACCTGACTGACGGCCACGATATGCTACGCTGGGGGTGAAGATGGGATGAGCGGGCTGGAAGATGAAGTAGGGAAGCAGAAGACAGATGGACGGAGGAGAGCTGGGGTGGGGGTGGGGATCAGGGCAAATCAAATAAGGTCTGACCTTGAAGTATTGTCTATTCAGCATGAGTTAGACCCTATAGCAGTCAGCCAGTAGCCTCATGGGTCATGCCCCCCCCACCCCCCCTTCCCAGTTCTCTGTGCACCTGTATGCTGGATCCATTTTGCTGCTCATTAGCACTCCACACATGTCTGACTCTGTGGACCTTATAGATCACACGTTTCCGACCTTGTGACATCCAATCAATGTTCAGCCTGAGATATAGCCTACTTCTTCTTTTGGATCACCATTCATTCTTCCAGTATTTCCCACCTTAACCTCAGTGTCATGGACATTTCCTCCCACAACACCCTTCCCATCCCAGCCCAGCATACCCTAATTTGTTGGTACAGTCTGCAAGGTGAATTACAAAGTCAAAAGCCTCTTTAATGCCATATAAATGCATGTAGGGTATAGAGAATGCGTTCATGGAGAAGACAGGCAGTATAATATATATATATAGATACATATACTGTATAGGGTTCCATGGGAGATATCTCTGTTGTGATTTATATGGGCTGTCGATGGGCTCATTTCACGCAGTAAAATCCCCCATCCTTACGGGTCCATTTGGCTCCATTTGTACACTCTTCGGAGTTCAATTAACACCAAGGATTTTACTGTGCATGCAGTATGGCTGCAAGGGCTTGTCCCGCATGTAGCCTGATATATTGATTAGACCTAGATCTGTCAGGCATGGAACATTAACAGTCCCTGATTTTCTTTTAATGACCACTACAATTCATTATGATGCTGATGTTGAAATCATTGTTTTTTTGGCTTGTATTGAAGGAATCAAATGTACCGGTACTGTCAAAGTCCTGAGCAATTCCAATTCCAGCGACCACCGCCCATTTCTAGCGCATGAGAATTGACTTTATGGGTAAGATGAAGAAGGGTGTGGTCTGTCCTCCCCGTCAAGGGGTGAATAACATTCCATGGAAAAGATGTTTATTATCAGTAATGAGCGGCTAGGGCTTTTTATCCTGAAGAACAACCACGCCTCAAAATATTCTGATAAGGCACACAGACCATAAATCTGGAGCGTTTAAAAAAGATCCCTATATTATCATATGAACAGTCAATCTTCTATGAATATTGGTACAGTGAATATGGGACACTCTTTCTAATTAAAGCAGTTCTGAGCAATTATCACCTCCAAATTACTATATTTGGGCATTTTGATTTTAGTATCAATAAATCAAGTGTAAATGATGGTGTTATTCTTAAAAACAAACAAACAAAAAACCCTATGCACAGTATATCAACAATGTGCCTCCAATATTTTGACTCCTATGTGTCCTGAGAAAAAAGCAGAACTTAGCCATAAATAACCACAATAATTGCTTGTAGATAGATCTGCTAATTTCTGTGCGTGACACCATTGTACGACGGAGCATACGTTTTGCGTAAGATGGTTGGTGTGCAAATGGAACTCCTATTCCCCAGGCCCAGACATACCACACAGAGCAGGGAGTGTTTGTTGGCAAGGGCTGCTGGAATGCTATTGTTGTGCCGACCAAAAATGTATGAGAAAAAGTCAGCTTGACATGAGATGCTTCATATTTTTCTGCTTCAGTATCTCAGTGCAGCATCAGCTTATTTAATTTGGTAACTCAGTCAGTAAATATACTGAAATAACCTTCCCACACTGTACATCCATGGTAAAGTACCATTGCTTGAACTTAACCCAATTAGACATGATTCTAAAAACGCCTTCTAAATCCTGACCTACGTTTTCTGAAAAACTTCAAATATTTATTCAATAATTACAAACAATTATGAAAGGTATAGTTACATATATATATATCCTGGTCTAAATTGGTTAAGTTAACCACTTAAGCCCTATATTTTGAACAGCGAATAGCGAAAATAGCTTACAAGCTCATTGGCAAACCAGCAAGCAAAAAGGCTGCACAGGCGCACACCAATGTTGATAAGGTGCTGACCACAAATGAAGAAAAAGGCAGTTCTGCTCGTAGCCACGATGCAAACAATATTCTAATAAGACAATCAACGTTTCGACCAGATAATGTCTTCTTCAGGATTGACAGAACAACAATGAACCTCACATTTATAGGGGAGGACACAGGTGAACTCCATTGGAAGAGGTGTGTCTTCAATCAGGGTACCCTAACTAGGGAGGAGCAGGCAATCATGCAATTACAATTATATCAAGGTTAGGTACAAAATCCACAATATACAAAAATGAGTAGAAGAGTAGAGTAGATCATCATTTTTAAATATTTTGATTATTTTATTTTTTTGGAAATGAGTTGGAAATTTCTTTTAATGACCAGTGTCCCCAATTTAGTCGTTATGACAATTAATGCACTACCTGGGCACGGTTAATAGACTCTACTATGATTTGAAAAGTACCTTTGTTTGTTTATGTGTTGTGCTCTCAGTCATTTTGAAGGGGTAGATGTCAGTATTTAATATGTGATCAAATCTGATACCCACAGTGTTTAACAGAGTGGAAATCAGATTTTGAAAAAACATTCTTCATTAACTGAAAGGGGAAAAAAGGCATGTTGATTATTAAGTCATGAGGTACCATTAGGGCTGGATAGCAAAAGAAGAGTCTGGTGGCACACAGATAGATGTCTGTGGGATGACACAGTCAGGCTCCGAGCCTCCTGCTGCCTTTGTCCTTGTAAGGAGACTCGGGTTCTGTTCCTTTGACTGACTCAAACCAAAGGTATACAGCAAAACCTTTAGGAGAGGAGCCGTGGCTTGGCAAAGGCAAGATTAGAATACTTTCCCTGTGCTGTAGTATCATCTTTATTTAGACTATGTGCACTGTGTTACTGTTTCCTGTCTGTGTGTAGCAGATATCAGAATCAGAATTATAACTGCTTCCATCAGCAATGGTTTTATTTCTGATATTCCACTACCGTGAAGACTGGGGTTCGATTCCTCGTCCACAGTGTCTCTGACTTCGCTGAGCGCTCCAAACAACACAATTGGCCATGTTGGCGGGTGTGTGAAGGCAAGGGAGGCCAGTCTCTGTTGCTGCAATCAGGGTTTCTTCCTCCCCGGGGGGTTTGACGGCATGAGGGGACTTTCAGTTAGGATGGAGCCAAACGCCCGAAGCGTGCTTTATTCTAGTAATAATGATAATAAAAAAATACACTTTTTTACCAGCCAAGATGCTGTCAAGATTCATATTTAACGGCCAATTGAAATTCGAGTCGGCCAACAACGAAAACCCAGGCTTCTGTAACGACTACCACGGGTTGGTCCTTGCACCTGTTCAGCAGGGAGTGGAATTAGGAGGAATTATGGTGTTCCTCCACATGCGTTATGTCCTTCCAGTGTAACTCCTCACTATCAGGTGAAAAGAAGCGGCTGTGGTGAAGTGCCTGCCCACCACAGCGGAGGTTGTGGGTTTGAATCCACCGTGGTGCATCCGGCTTTGTCGAGCGTCTATGTGAACACAATTGGCCCGTATTCGGGGGAGGTAAGCCGGGCGGGGAGGATGATATTTGTCACTGCACGTTCTCCTACGGGCTGGGGCAGCACCTGTCAGCAGAGAGTGTTGGGCGGGAGGAGTAGAAAGGAAAAAAGGAAAAAAGAAAAGAAACGGCTGGAAACTCTAGACTAAGCCTCATTCACACTTGCACTGTAACCTGAAAGTTACCCAGACACTAACCGATGGGGCTGTATGTATGAACGCAAGTGTCAGACTCAGTAGTAGGCCCTGACATGCAATGAACCTGACACTGCTAGCTCCCTTGAGTCAAGTCGGTGTAATGTCCGTTTCAATGGCTGAATGTGAAATGTTTATCAGTGGAGGCGTGGTTGTCTGCACCATCCCAAAGACCAATGAGTTGGGGTTGGCAGTGACAGGGACTTCACTGTACATGAGGGGGGAATTTGGCATGATGACTCAATTGGGAGACAAATGAAAAAAGATCAAAATCAGTTCATCAAAAAAATCATAGACATTTTGTTGATTTTGTTAATAGGTACAGTAGTCAAGATCTCTCTGTTGATATTGTAATGTTGCTCTACTCTGCACCCTCCCTTCTCCATTAGCTTGAAAGGAAGTGGCCTCCAGTATCATAGATGCAGAATGCAGGCAGATGCTGTGAGTGACCCACTGGTTTCTGTCTGCAGAGGATGTGATGCAGTTGTGAACTCTGCTGACCTTAGAGAGTCCTGCAGCAGGCAGGCAGGCAGGGCAGGCAGTGTTTGTGGTCGCAGCAAAGCAGCACTGGCAGCATTTTTAGAACAAGGCTTCAATCACTGCGTGAAGCTTGCCCAGCCTGCCAAGGAATACTTCTCCCTAATTAGACAGTATACATTCAGTGGCTTCTGAATAGGAACAAAAGCACAGTTTTTTGTGGCTGAGGCGAACCTCTAGTGACGCACGTTGTTTACCCCACGATATGTTAGTGTGATGCTGGGTAGTACCAACATGTTTTCTGTCCCCGTATCTGTCTCCATGGTGAGGTCGATGGGAAAAGTGTCCCGGCGTTAAGTGCTGGTCGACATCAGATGTCACCCCTCAGCAGACGCACGCACGCACGCACGCACGCACGCACGCACGCACGCACACACACACACACACACACACACACACACACACACACACACACACACACACACACACACACACACACACACACACACACACACACACACACACACACACACACACACACACACACACACACACACACACACTTATCTCTTGCTCTGCCACTGTTTAGATACAGCCAGCCATGTGTCTCACAGTCATGCAGATGCCATAACGATGTGGATTACATCATGTTAATGAAAGAATCCATTCTTAAATCCATGCTCTCTTTTGGGAGTCATCCATGACTGAGTCTACCTACCAGTTTCACCACCTTTGTTGGTAGCCTGCTGCTCTTTGAACCATCGAAGGTCACTATCTGTTCCACTCTGTGTTTTGGTTGTTTTGCACTAGAAGTAGTCTGATAAGGGTTTTTCAAGGCCAATTACAGCCAGCCATGAGTCTCAGTGCAGCTCACAGTCATGCAGATGCCTCTTAATGATGTGGATTACCTCATGTTATTGAATGAATCCATTCTTAACTCCGAAATCTCTTTTGAGAGTCATCCATGACTGAGTATGCCTACGGTTTCATTTCCCAGGGAACAGGCAGGTCTCTATTATAGGCACCGTCCCAAGCTGACAAATGCTGTCTCTATTAGTGGTCATTATTACGCAGTGCCTTGTGTGATAGATACCTCTAGGGAAGCAGTGGTATAACCTGTCAGCAGAGAAAGAAAGCTCTGTTCCAGGTAAATAAAGGCTGTTAATTTTCACTTGTGCCCATAATACTCTTTTTCTGAGATTTTCATCCAAACATAATGTGGTAGGATCTGTTCACTGGAAATTGTATGTATTTTATTAGCAACCTCCTAAACCACAGTAAACATGTGCATTCAGAGAATAACTGATTTGCCCAGGCTTTTAGAATACATGTTAAAACCTGTTCCTTATTGATTCTGAGCTCGAGTCTGTAAGATTTTGCTAAATGAATGATTTCCCTGCAGCCAGCCCTTCATGAGAAATGAATGAGGCTGTTATTAACAGAAAGAAAAGCCACAGTAGGGTCTGCTATGCGGCAAAGAGACCCCACCCTCATGGGGGCTATTCAATCTGTGTTAACCCTATCCTTATATCCAGCTAGAACGATCAGTTTCTGCTCAAGACTACCCATGAGCAACCGATCCTCTTTCAAAAGGGGGCTGGAATTCCATTCTTGGACTTTAGACATGACAAGACAAAGGGAGGGGAGACAAAAGATCGTCAATGGGGTGGGAGCTGGGTGGGAGCCCACATTGTCAAGGGCAGTGTGTAATCAGAGCTGAGATTACCGTCCCACAAAGTACCATTACCCTGTCTAGGGGCACCCTAGAGGCCATTCCATGCAGTATGTACTGTACTCATACCAAAGCAGAGTCTGACCAATGCCAGATGTTTGAGTCCGATGCTGATCCCGTTTTTTTTCCAGTCAATTTGAATTACAAAGAAATGCAAATTAGGAAAAGAAATCACAAATCTACATGCTCAGAATGCACAATGAGCTTGTAGATCTTTATTGAATTATCTGTCTTTCTATTTAAAATATTTGTATGGTTTTATTATTATTATTGTTGTTGTTATTACCTATGCTGCTGCATTGTCTGAAGGAAGCCAAACATGTACATGTACACAAGATCTAACAATAAAGCACAA
>NC_139944.1:23686003-23911003 GCF_963454915.1 Gymnoscopelus microlampas | reverse complement strand
AACAGCACTTCCTGTCCGGTACAGCCCAGTATTGTTCCCAGGCAGTTCACTTCTGCTCTGGTGTGATATACAGCTGTAATATACTGTAGCTGGTGTCAGGATGAATATAGCGTGCTGGTGAACGTAGTATTGTTGTTTAAACCAGTGGTTCTCAAACATTTTCATGTGAAGGACCTCCAAAATTATATGTATTTGGCCGCGGACCCCCATCTGAAAATATTTTGTGCCAGGGACCCCGAGAAGAGAAGATCTGCCAACATTTGTCATCGTTTTTTTGAAAATAAATCACAATGTGTTGAAACGGTTCCTCCTTTTAGTGGGAACCCCGTCAAGGGCCCCTGGGGGTCCCCGGAACCCACTTTGAGAACCATTGGTTTAAACTGCTTACAAACTGTAAAGTTTTGATATTATTCTTTTTTAGTATACATGATACAAGTGGAGAGTAAGCATGCAGTAGCAGAACCTTTTGAGTATTTATTAATTTCATTTAATTTGGACCAAACTTTCACGTGAGTTTCAAAAGAGTATACAGTGATTGACCAGGACTTCTCTGGGCCAAACAGCACCACTAGTACAGCAGCAGAGGGAGGCAGTACAGCTGTCATCTATCTATAAATGCAGGAATGTGTCTGTTTGTCGATGACCCTTTTTGCCCAAATATGGAGATCCCTGAACTCTCCCAAGTTGGTGTGTCATAGATGACACACCAAATTGGCCTCCGAGTACTCTGATAACGGCTACTCCTTTATTTCAGTGATCAGGGTATGTCAGTATATCAGACTACGTTGGTATGTCATTGCAATAAAAGTCAATTTCTAACTTTTGAATGAATGACTGTACATTCACATTACATATATATATATATATATATATATATATATATATATATATATATATATATATATATATATATATATATATATATATATGATAATTGTGATTATGGTATATATATATATATATATATATATATATATATATGTATATATATATATATATACATATATATATATATATATATACACTTCTATAAAAATGAATTCACTTCATTGTTGTGTTTATGTTGGTAAACTGTCACTCTATCTAGCCATCCTTCCTTTTGCAGGAAATGACTGACTTGGACACCAAGATCCATGAGAAAGCCATGCGTGTCGACATGGACATCTGCAGGCGAATTGACATCACGGCCAAACTGTGTGACGTGGCTCAGCAACGCAACTCAGAGGACATGTCAAAGATGTTCAACGTTAGCCCAGCCAGGTCGCTTCCAGAGAGGGTGCGTGTCTTAATCTGCTATACTGTTTGTCAGAGCTGTGAATAGGACTACTATATGGTAATGTATGCTTTTTTGTGGAGAAGTCAGCACTCTGCAAATGAAATTACTGTTGCCGATGGGGAATCGATACGTCAATGTTCCTTACACTATTATGCACCGATTTATGTACATCGAGCACTCAATGTGTGCGAAAACAATACTTATTGACCGTAATAAAGAATGACACATGCCTGCAGGCATGCCCACACACAGACACAGACACACACACACACAGACACACACACACACACACACACACACACACACACACACACACACACACACACACACACACACACACACACACACACACACACACACACACACACACACACACACACACACACACACACACACAGAGAGAGCTGTGAATGCTGATGCTGTGACTTTCTTAGCTGCACACAAGGTTATCACATTGCGCCGACAGTACTGGCCTAACACCTAACGATCACCAATGAGCAATGAATGCACCCAGAATCAGCCAACCGACTTCCGGTCTTGAATTTATTTTTTTCCCCAATACAGTCAAAATGTATAAGACATTTGTGCATTACGTAGATTCATACATGCATTAAATAAAATATGTGTATATGTACATATGTGTGTTACAGGGAGCCATGGCTTGCTGCAGGAGGAAAGAGCGTAAGGTGGTGTCTGATGAGGAAAGCTCTGAAATGGATGCCGACCCCAGCACTTCAGAAGAAGAGCTCCCTGGACCGTTCAACATCACAGATGAAATGAAACGCATGCTCAACACGCTGTACGTGAACCCCGCACCCACTGACATACACCAAAAAGCACACGCATTCACGTACAGGCGCTCATTAACCCAACTGCACACACGCACATTTGAACTGAAGGCCGAATGATGTGCTGCTGTGACATCATACAGTAGGTTCCTGCAATGTTGTTGCACATCAGTGTTGTTTTACTCTACTCCCATCTAGTGTTGAAATGGAGTCGTGCTTTTAGAATAGGAACATTCAGCAGAACTCTGCATAATGAATATGACAGACGCAACATAATAATTAGTTATATATAATTCACAAACCCACGATAATAGTAACAAGACAGGATCTAATAACGACATGGCTCCCATATGGCCAGTCTATTACATCAGTCATCTATGATGTACTCACTTTATCTATGAGATATGACTCCAGATTTAGATTTCAGCCTGATCCAACTCCCTTTCATTTACATTATGAATCTTAAAAGTAAAATAAAAAATAAAAAACTTGTGCAGGTAATTCCTTGGCCTACTGGCAGCATGCACAAGAAATCTGCGGCATTAGCCCGAGGACAGAGGGACAAACAAACAATCAAACAAACAGACAGACCCTCTGGAAGATATCTTGCTTCTTACAGAGCCACGCCATTAAAGTTTATTTTTTACAGAGACACAAATTGGTAATTTTGTCCATGTGTGTTAGTCCAAAATGTAGCCATAGCATTATCAATGTGCAAACAATCATTTATAAATATGAATATTTCCAGTCTCTCTGTGTGCTCTGCATGCATGCATGCACTCTGTTTTCCATTTCCTCTGTTACTATCTTCCATCTTTGTCTTTGTCTTCTCTGTATATGTGAGTAGACCTTTCTCTGTGCATATGACCTTTCCTGAATGTGCTGGATGTTTGTCCCTCCACTCCTTCCCAATGTCTATCCACCTCTTGTCCTATCCTCCTTCCGTCCTTTCCCCGTCCTTGTTCTGTACAGACATTGTTCAGATAACTCCTCTGTTGCCAGGCGGGAGACATTTGAAATTGACGACGACTGTGACAGCCTGACGTGGGAGGAGAACGAGGAAACTCTGTTGCTGTGGGAGGATTTTGCCAACTACAACGTGCCCAGTGCCATCGCCGCCGCGAACGGCAACACCACCTGCCCTGCTGACGGCAACACAGACGGAAACCCGGAGGCAGCGAGTGTAAGACTTTTCAAACACCTTAATCCCAGTGGTTCTTAAACATGTTCATGTCAAGGACCCCCAAATTGATACGTATTTGGCCAGGGACCCAATAAGAGAAGATTTTATCAACATCTGTCAACTTCGTGAATATCTTTCAAAAATAGCAGATCTTCATGCTCACAATTGTTGAGACACATTGTTAGCTTAGATAAGCTATTTTCTTCTGGGGACCCCCTGGAACCCCCTCAAGGACCCCTGGTACCTAGGGTACTCTAAAGACTTTGTGCAGTACCCGTTGAGAACCACTGCTTTATCCTACATGTTACAAACATGTACCAATATTTTATTTATGTTCTCACAGGATGGAAGCCTTGGCAGCCTCATAGATGAGACAGAATCGCTTTTCAAGACCAGAGAGGAAGAATATCAGGAATCCATTGGTGCGATTGAGGTAAAAGTTCACATGACTACCTATTTGTTTACCTTTGCGTCTCTCTTCTTCATCGATAGATAGGCTAAATAGATCGATGAAGATAGATGAAATGCATAATTGAACGAACTTCCATTCCACTGGCTTACTATAATCTAAAACTATAGTAAAACGATTCACTAAAATGCTACAATACTAAAATCACAGTCAGTTCGTAATGAGACAGAAACATTGCACTGCAAGGAGTCCTCAGCAGCATGTTGATGCTCCGATGAAGACTTAACGTTTGCATGTTTTGCTTGGCCAAAATATGTATGCTGGCATACATATTTGGATGTTGTGTCTTTTGAAGTATGTATGTTCTTGTGTTTAGCGGCACAGAATCGTTTCATTCTGGGAACGCGTGTCCAACTCTCCATTGCAACCCTAATTAGGTCCTACAACAGTGCCACTGGCAAATCTACTCAAATCAAGTATAAACTTAGGCTTTAACGCCCTCTCTCTGTTCACCGTACTGTCTACCCCCTGTCCCCCTGTCCCTCAGATGGAGCTGGCCACAGCAAAGAGTGATATGAACAGACATCTGCATGAGTACATGGAGATGTGCAGCATGAAGCGGGGCCTGGACGTGCAGATGGAGACCTGTCGGAGGATGATCAAAGGTGGCAGGAACTCTCCCTCCGTCAGCTCCGTGGCCAGCAGTGACTCAGGGAACACTGACGAGATTCAGGATGAGATCTTGGACAAGGACGGCGAGACCGAAGGCTCGGTTAGTTGATGGCTGTCTAGCCAGGCTCTGCCCCATCTCCTCCTAGCCGTCCCTTGTTGATATAAAGCTCACGAGCTCCACCTTGATGGACCTTTTTGACCCACAGGAGTCCTGTTGGACAAGCCCCTATACCCCCCCCCCAAAACTGATGCAGGCCTAGAACTGGTGCTTCTACTGTCTGTGTTGTGTTGTAGGAAAGGAGGGGAAGGGGACACCTTGCTTAACAACAGGTAAAGATGGTTGCATTTCCAAACTGTGCTCGCTTCCTCACCGCTGCCTTGTAGGTTCTTTAAAGAGCTCCACAGGATACATTTGAAAACCATATTCTCAAACCTTTTCAAATGGCTGAAAAGTCATTACTTGCGTTGCCCCATTTAGGTTCATGATTCATTATAATTTTGGTGAACAGGGAACATAATATACACTAATTCACAAAAATCAAAACACCCTTTTCTCATTTTGGATCACAAAAACTAAATAATCAGGGCTTTCAATCAGTAAACGGGATACTTCTTACTTGAATTACATAAGGTGAGTTATTTGCAGTGCAAATTAAACAGTTACGTAGGAATATATAAATGTTTATTATCAAAGAGGCAATGCAAGAGCTGTCTAGTTATGACGGTCTAGTTTCTGAGGTAACTCTCCCGGGTCACCACATCTGACAGGAGGAAAGGAGCACAGATATTTGCTGCATCGATGCACTAATCAAATTCTATGCAATTAAAGCCTAATTTATACGTTGTCGTATGACTGCGTCGCTCACAGAAAATAAACTGTTATTCAACTAGTTGAAATTTATTTTTATTTTAGGCGAGTGATGCCTTATTTTTCGGTTATTTCCATTAGGCCGGCTGGCGCATAGGGCAGAAACAAAGTCCCTCCACTTCTGTCTGTCTCTAGCCTTATTTTTGGACTGGCTTTAATCCTCCCTCATTTCTCTTTAACCCATACAATTAGCCTTTTAAGCCAAGCAGGTGTTTTGTATGTATAGTTTCAACAGCTCAGTTATGTGCGCTGCAATTGTAAAAATAGTTTGGAGAATATGGAACGTTCTTTCTTTTCTTTTTTTTTTGGACAACAGTAAGCACTGGAACAGTGTCTCCTGATTTGGTCAAATCTCAGGAGGGTCATCTAGAATCCTTGAAAGGACTATCATTAACACCATTGGACTAATAAAATCACTGTACGCATTTATTTACACTGCCTTATACTGATTGCTATTTTACCAAATGCTGAAACAAGCATTGCAATGTTCTCTCACAATTACCCTGTGAATGTTCATTCATCTCAGAGAGAGCAACACATTCACGTTCAAACAGATCAACAATTATAAGACTCTAACCAAACAACCATTTTATAAGCTCAGATAGAAAAACCAAAGGACATTTTTCATTTGATTTTGAACAGATTGCTACTTCACACAGCCTTCATGCATCAACATCTTAATCAGAGGGCGTATATTTGTTACAAACTTAAAGCCACTGCTGTCAGATGATCCTTTGAGAGCTACCATTTCATTTTCAAATCATCAGTGCTTTTGATGGGTCTTGGGAGTTTTCATTCATCCATCTTCTGCGTAAAGGAGCAGCGGCTCTACTCCAATTCTATCACAGATGACACAAGTCTCTCACAGATGACTGTGCTTCTTACCCTATCCCTAAGGGAGATGCCAGCCACCCCCCTGATAAACCCATTCCGGCCGCTTGTATCTGCCATCTTGTTCTTTCGGTCATGACCCACATTTCATGACCATAGGTGAGAGTAGTGACAAAGGTTGACCGTTAGATTGAGAGCTTTGCCTTCTTGCTCAGCTCCCTTTCCGTCAAAACGGTGCGGTATAGCGAACGCAATACCGCTCCTGCTGATCTCCCACTCTGCCCTCCCCTCACTTGTAAACAAGACCCCAAGATACTTTAACTTAGCCTGATTGGGGGGGGGGGGGGCTGGCTATGGTCTGGATCCAGGCTAACTTTAACTCCTTCACTTGGGGTAAAAGGACTCATTCCCTCACTGAGTTTTCATCTGGTCAAATCATCTCATTGCTGACTGGCCTTTGCTGTTGGCTATCCCCTCCTGTCCGACAGGGAGCACTGTTCCAGATAGGCTACTTTGGTCCTGCTTTGTCTGCTCTGAATAGGGGCTAGAATTGTCTGACTGTACATAGAGGGCTGTAGGCATGTGACCGTATACCCCAGAGGCCTTTCTGTTCATATTGCTTCGTATGCAACGATTTGTTTTGTCTCCCATTTTGCTGTTTTAGTGCTTTCCATTGGATCGGTATATATAAGCCGATCAACGCATGGGGATGGAAGTGGTCTTCTCATCATGTATTCATTTGTGTTATGATCTTTGCGGTTTTGCTGGATCAAAGACAAGTCAAGTGCTACTTCTACATTGAAGTTATAAAGATGCAGAATGTCAAAATACACGCCGTTGTCATTTCAGCATGCTTCATAAGACTGGAGGAGTAATGGGACAGTTTTTCTATAACTTGTTATATTTTGAACACAATCGTTGCAATGCAGACAGTGCGCTACTTTTTTAAATCAGAACAAAGATTGTAAAGTAATCAACAATCCACTGTATTTAATGGTGTCATAAAAAAAGTTTTATTTTTCACTGTCTTTTTATTATTCTATCTAATCCAAATAGTAGGAACATGACCGTGTATTATTCAGCGTACAGTCGTACACTTATTTTGCAGGAACCCCGCACCCCCACCCCCACAAAACCCTATTATATCAAGACGACAGTGAGACAGCCTTATTCCCAGCAACCTTTTGTGTCAATGTAAAACCAGCCTGACAAGTAGCAGAAAGCCATGCTTTTTATTGGTACTGTACTTTGTAAAGTACTGTGAAGTCCTACATTATACACCCTGTCTATTGTTTGAAAGGCTGTAGCCATCAGTAACGAGTGCTAGGGCTGAAGTACTTGAGACCCATACCAGTCTCGAGTCTGGTCGTACGACCACATTTTGATGGTCTCTGTCTCGTCTCGGTCTCGCCTGCGATTTTACCTGGTCTGGGCACAGTCTCGGACCAGAGGAATTGGGATTTTCTTTCCGCTCATTTCTCCAAAGTTCGCTAAAGCAGTTTTAAGGGATTTACTGTCAACATAAGGGTGCTATTTTGGTTTTGGTCCATTCTCAGATTTATTCTTGAATTAATTACTTGAATAAATACTATATAAACAATATTTCGCTTACAGGCTTTACATTTCAAATTGATGTTTTTTCTAAGTACTACATACTACAATGGTGTAATTAATTTACACATTATTTTGAATACAGACCATCATATAGTGTTTCAGATCAAAGGATTACCTAATGTTATTAACATGTAAATGATTTTGGAAGACTGAATTAATTGGGCTCAATTCGGATGAAAAATTCTTCTGGTCTTGACTCGGTCTGACTTGACTCAGTCTGCGTTAATATAGCACTAATGGCAGCCAAGCGGAAACAAGAAAATACTCTCATTCCTTTGACTCCCTGACGCTCTTCTGACGTTGTAACTCACACCACTCAAGCCATCTGAATCACACTAACCAGCCAACCAAAACAGGGCGTTTATAATTTCATTAAATATGACCAAGAAATGAATACACAAGCTATTATTGTTTAACATATGCTATAACTGTCCTGTCTTATTTCTGCACATGCCTACCACAAATGTATTATGTTGCATACTTTGATTCAGTAACATGTATTGTTTTGCATAACCAAAAATTAGGGCAAAAACACCAGGCGAAAAATATGCATCTCAGTTTTGTTCTCCTCGATTGTAATTAAAAACAAATTACATCCCATTTAAGAGACTGTAGAAAAACCTCCTCACTGAATGTTGTGCGATGTGAGGAATAGGTCTGTTCCCGTTATGTTTTGACTTTTTACTTCACGTGCAGATAAAGCCCCTGCCACCGCCATGTCTCTGAAAAAAGTGCTCTATGTCGTTACCACTTCTTCAAAAAGTTGAAATTTAACAACTGTTGGAAGCGTTCCACCACAAATCGCTTTTTAAAAGGCGGCTGCTTTGTGTGTGCTTTGCAGTCGCTTCCCGTAATGGGGTTTGAATGTAAAAAAAAAAAAGAAAAGTGGAGGTGCCTGGAAAAAACACTTTGTGTCAACATACCTTATTTAGAACCCACTCAAAAGTGTTAGTAGCGATCCAGTGGTATACAGTATGCAAGCTTGCAGACTTGGTGTGTTCTGTTTTAATAAAGGGGCTCTTACATAATTATGTTATATTATGTTATTACATGTATGACTCATGTAAATTGTATCCTGGTGGATGTGAATGTTTCATACAGATAATAAGGGTTTTATATGAACGGTTTTTATCAATGTAGCGCAGGGGAATATATGGTTGTATTAAAAGTGTCATTACACAGTTATTTTACTTGTTAATTTAGCATAACAGTCTGTTGACAAGTTAGATTTTTACTGCTGTCAGGTAAAATTCTATGTGCAAGAGTGGTCTTTCAGGAATCAGGTAAGAGAACGGAGACATTGGAATTAAAATGGCGTTTCAACAGGTCACCATTTACTCCAACCTTAGATCTTTACGGCGTGGAGCAAAAAGGGACCAGCTGTTTAGAACTGGGTTGATCTGCACCTCTGTCCCCACAGACGTAGACCAATCAGAGTTAACCACACTGCTCAGCTGATGCTGCTACGCCACTCACAGCTCACCTCAAACTGCTAAGCTCACTGTAGCATGTTAGCACATCAATGGTGCTTCCTTCACAAACTGCAAACCTAGAAACTTTGCTATCCATAGCTACTGATTGCACAGGGATGCCTAGCCCTGAAACATGACTGTCATTCCATGACAGTCATGGTGCCAGTTGCCCCTGGGTTTTCGCGGATTTCTTTTTGTTTAGATTGCCAACTCTCACATGTACATAAACGTTCAGATTGCAAATATAAAGTGCTTACCACAGAGCCACGGATGTTACCTCGCGATGCGGACCACATTAAGTACCCGTATCTCCCGTATTGTTCAATAAAAAGCATTTTAAGCCCATCGCCGGCCATTTTCTCCAAATTTTCTCCGATACTTTCAACCATGCGACACCTAATGGTTGGGAGGTGTATTGCACTCTGATACATTAAAAAAAAAAAAAACCTGAAAAAAGAAAATGGCCGGCGATGGGCTTAAAATGCTTTTTATTGAACAATACGGGAGATACGGGTACTTAATGTGGTCCGCATCGCAAGGTAACATCCGTGGCTCTGTGGTAAGCACTTTATATTTGAAATCTGAACGTTTATGTACATGTGAGAGTTGGCAATCTAAACAAAAGGAAAACCGCGAAAACCCAGGGGCAACTGGCACCATGACGCTTGTGTATACAAGCGTCATGTGAACCATGGCTAAGGGATGCCATGCCATGATCAGACTGTCTTGTTTTTACCTGACAGCAGTGATTTGCTTGTGATCTCATAAACATGATAGAAAGAGAATAGCAATATTTGTAAATGTGGCCATAATTGAACGATGTCGATTACTGAATCCTGTCTAAATTCAGTACCGAATTATTTTTAAGTATATGATTTGCCTGCTTATATTTCAGTACATATCTCTTTACAATTGTGAAATCCATTTTTTTTTGTGTAAGCTATTGATACATTGTATTCATGGGGGTTGGGTTATGTTGTTTCAAAAAATAATGAGTGTACAGTTGGTATTTGGGTCAAATTAAATAAAATGGTGGATTGACTAAAACCAAGGTCATCATGCTTCTTTTTTTTTAATCCTACTCCGGTTGGTAAGCTAAAGCTGATGGACAATTGTCTCATTTAACTTACGTGTTTTCGTCTTTATTTAATTATAAACTGTGTTACTGGTGAAGTACAAATGACAAAGTAGAAAAAGAGGATTTGTTTTCATAATAAAAGGCAATGAATACAGGAGTGTGTGTGAGAGAGATTTTGGCTGAACACATTTCATATCACCATTCATACTGACAAACCCTCAGCTCTACTTCAGGGTTCTTGCAAGTTAGTTGAGCCACAAGCAATTGTGAAACTATTGTTCTGAGGCCATCAGTTTACAGTATGTCACTGTGTGCACAATGACTGAACTTGTATCATCAATCACAACACTAGGCCATGAAACTTCATATACGGTATAAAGTCTCACATCAATATCTGACATATGAAGCAATTCAGAGGCCACGGTCAAGAAGATCAATTATTGATCAACATCATCGTACATAACTCCTGAATTATTAATTGCGGGATGAAAGTTTTCTCAAGCCATCTCTCTTCCCTGCTTTTGTTCCCTAGAGAATGTGAAAAATGAACAGTATAAACGGAAAAATGTGGCATTTCACAGTCAACTATGCACACCTATGTCCTTGTTACACTTTAACTGGTACCTTCCAACTAACAGTTTTTCTTCCTTGATTTAAAATGAACACATATCATTTCCTAACATCTTCAATATTTTTTATATAAACAAAGATATTTTATTTTAACATACAGTATTTTAACAATACAACGATTCCATAAACACAGTGTTGTTTTCTAGTTTTTTTCGGAGGGTATACGCTACGATACGATGCGATGCGCGTGGTCGTGGGTATACGCTCTTGCGTTTTCAATGGATTAAATGGTTATTAGACTGTATACGCTTCTTCCCAAAATAATCTGGACTGTGTACGCCGTATACAGCGTATGACGGTAGAACACACCACTGCATAAACATGCAACAACATTCAAACTTTCAACAACATATTTAACACTCATAAACATTTCAGCTTGGGATCTCAATAGAGCAACTGGAGTGTTGTCCTGGGGCCCAAAGTGAATTACAATAGGTTTAGCATGAGGAACCAAAAGAGAATCTGTGCCACAGATTAACAATCATTGTTTGAACAGTTGGGGCTGGGAAATTAACTGAAAATATATAGAAACCTACAGTATATTTAGAACAAATAACCGAATAAACGAGAAGCAAGGTTTTTTAAATATATATTTGTTTTCTTATATATCGACAAATCAAGATTTTTTAAATAATATCAATTAGACTGCTTAACCACTTATTATACTTTCTTGTACAATAGTGGTGTACAAAAATAAAATAGACAATCTATAATCTCGTGACGCGTTGTGAGCTTGTAAATTATTATTTTCACTACTTATTTCTCACAGATTTTATAATAATCGCTCATTAATCATAATCGAGGCAAAGGTTTGAAATAATCGCGATACTGATTTTAAGTCAAATCTCCCAGCTCTAATAACAGTACAGTACATCTAACATTAGCTGTCAAATGAAACAAGGCATTTATGCACATTAACCCATTAAAACCGGGAAAGCATCTGTCATTTTAGATTTTTGCGTTGGCTATTCATAAATCGCAGATATACAAGCATACGCGCTGCAAGCTTGTACATCTATTTTTGAACATTTTGGAATAAAAATGTTAAGGCTTGGAAACAAGCCTGCAAGGACTTTTTTGGCCAGACTTTTTAGACAAAAGTATTATAAATGTAACTGTGTTGTTTTACATTCTTTTGCCTAATAAAAATTTCAATCAATCAATCAATAAGTGTGAGAACTACTGATTTAGAAGGCATTTGTAGCATATGCCTCAGGTCTTAATGGGTTAAGGCTAGATTGGCAGGCCATAAAAAACACGTGGTCTAGCTTTTTTTTAACCACCTCCGTTGGCTTCTATCATTCTACCTCAAGGAAGAGCAGTCTTTTGGCCACGGCCTCCTCTCCAAATTTGTCCTGGAGTCGTTCGCGGACCACAAGGTCACCCGACCGCAGGAAACTGTCGTCGAAGCAAGTCCAGCGACTCCAAAAAGGTCCCAGGACAGAGGAGGGAGTCAAGAGGAGAGACCAAGCAACAGAAAGATCTTCACTGGCCTTCAGCAGAACCTTGGTTAAGCTCCTCAACTCCTGCAAGAGGGTAGAGGAGAGAGAGAGTGACAGAGAGAAGGTGAGAAAAGAGAGCGAGAGAGAAAAGGAGTCAAGTAACTTATTTATAATATAGTACATTTCATAGAAAAGTATATTCAATGTTATTTAAAATAAAACAGAAAATACCATGTCAATGGTGGGGAAAAATAGATACATAGAAAATGTAATTACATATAATTAGAACATAAGAATAATATAGTCTATAAGTCTATAAAGCATCATAACCTGATTTAGAGTTTATTCTAGGTTTAGAGAGATGATTCATCTGATGATCGAAGGGATCTGGTCGGTGTGTATGGAGTGAGCTAAGCCATTGGATAGATTTAAAAACAATAAGAAGCACTTTGAAGAGAAGATAAAATATGAGTGATGTATTCAAACTTTCTGGTTTTAGTTCAAACTCTGGCAGAAGTATTCTGAACAACCTGATGTTTATGCAACACCTAATTGTGAGTACAGCAAAGAGTGCATTACAATAAACTAGCCTACTAGAAATAAAAGCATGTTGTGATGTTATCTCTTTTCAGATTTGTTTGTGTTTGTTTATGTGCTAAAAGTGACTTTGAGAGCTGTTTCACCGTACAATGGAAGTCAATGAGATACTATTTTTGGTTTCATATTTTCCAATCAACTGCGCAATATCGCCAATTGGACTAGTTACATCATGACACGGCAAGTACACAATCCAAACCTCAATTAAAGTGGCCTTGCACTTTAAGCTAAGCATCAGATTGAACTAAAGTGGACCAAGAATCGACCCTTGAAGGACTCCAGGAATGCCTACTTTGTTTGATTCAAAGTTGCCAATTGAAATGGAAAAAGACCTTCCAGTAAGATAAGATGACAACCAGTTTAGAACTATGCCTTTAAGGCCTAAGCAGTGTTCAAGTCGATGAAGAAGAATGTTGTGGTCTACTGTGTAGAAGGCTACACTGAGGTCAAGAAGTACCAAAACAGAAATGTATCATTTCATTTTTTATAATAATGTATAATTGTCAGTGCCAGTTTTAAGGTTGTTTACCACTCTGACCAGGGCAGTTTCTGTACTGTGATTGACAATAAAACCAGACTGACAAACAAACAAATAGAGAAATAAAATAAATTGTGGTGTGCCAGACAAGATTTGTCATTTTTTTTATAAACAACCGTACCCAGATCGGACAGTAATTCTCAAAGACAAGTGGATCAAGATTAGTCTTTTTCAACACTGGTGATATAATGGCATGTTTGAGGTCTGTGGGAAAGATTTCAGAGTATAGTGAGGCATTAACAATAACCAGGACATCGTCAACCAGGAAAGATTCCAGAATATAATGAGGCATTAACAATAACCAGGACATCGTCAACCAGGAAAGATTCCAGAATATAATGAGGCATTAACAGAAACCAGGACATCGTCAACCAGGAAAGATTCCAGAGTATTAGTGAGGCATTAACAGTAACCAGGACATCGTCAACTAGTCAGCTAAAAAAAATTGTAATCATCTTTGTGGGCATTGGGTCAAGAGCACACGTTGCAGAGCTTAACTGCTACAACACTTAGATCCCTGGGTGAGCCCGGTCAACTAAGTATATAGAGTTTAATTGGTTAAAATAAACATATTTCTTAACATCTATAAAATAAAATAACTACTCAATATTTTTATACACACAAAATATATTTTTTTATTTTTGAAATATTTCAACATCCACAGGTTCATAAACATTTCCGCATGGAATCTCAATTGAAAAAGACTATGTCCTGGTGGAAAAGTTAATTTAAGTTTTAGCATGGGGAACCAAGAAGAGGGCACAGTGAACAAATCCCATCCCACAGATTAACAAGAACGGTTTGAAACTACATAACAGTACATTTAACATTACCTGTAAAACAAGGTACTTATGCACATTTAACATTATATGTTAAGTAAAACAAGGTGCTTATGCACATTTAACATTACCTGTTAAGTAAAACTAGGTGCTTATGCACATTTAACATTACCTATTAAGCAAAACAATGTGCTTATGCACATTAAGACTAGATTGGCAGGCAATTTTTCTCAACTTCCTCCATTCGTCATCATCATTCTACCTCAAGGAAGAGCAATCTTTTGGCCACGGCCTCCTCTCCATATTTGTCTTGGAGTCGTTCACGGACCACAGGGTCGCCTGACCGCAGGAAATTGTCGTCCGAGCGAGTCCAAACAGGACCCGGGACAGAGGAGGGAGTCAAAAGGAGGGACCGGGCAACCGAAAAATCTCCACTGGCCCTCAGCAGAGCCTTAGTTACACTCTGCACGTCCTGCAAGAGGGTGAGGGTAGAGGAGAGAGAGAGAAAGGAGAGATAAAATATGTGAACTAAATCAAAGAAGCAGCAGTCAATATGATTGATAAAACAAATACAAAACCAGTTTCAAACTCTGTCTATAATGACACAATACAGAAGGTAAAAGCCAGACTTGTCATAAACATTCAATGAAAAAAAGTCTGTTCTCACCTGATTGGTCTGCTTCATCAGCCCTCTGATTCGCTGTATGTCCTCTTCCAGCTGGGTCTGAGTAAGTGAGACCACAGCGTCCTTCTTTCTTTGCTGAGGGCAGGAGGAAGTTCCTGTATTGTTAACAACCGACTGAGAACGACCGTCCTGGGATTCACTGTCAAATATGAAGAGGTGGGCCTTGGACGTGGAGGTGGGAGGGTCGCTGGGCACAGCCCCAGGACAGGCAGCCTCTGGGGGCTGACTCTTCTCCTGGAGGGTAGGTCCAGCTCCGGGGTTAGGTCTGTCTGGTACTTCTTCCTCATTTACACTCATATCCGGAGTCTGGTCATCACTAGACTGGAAAGACAGGAACAAACAACTAACACTAAATACAAAACAGAAGGAAAATAACAAACTCACATTAAATAGGAGTTTGTTGAAAGGAAAAGAACAAAATGCAAAGAAAAGAACAAAGCAATTTTACATACAAAATGCAAGGAACATAAACTATCCTTAAACACAAAGCACACAAGGAACATAAACTACCATTATATCCTTAAACACAAAGCACACAAGAATATAAACTACCATTAAATACAAAACACAAGTAACTATCCTAAACCACATGAAGCCTAGTGTCCCTATTTTTGGGGCTAACAGTCTGTGAAAACAACATCTACAAGCTCAAAACATGTCACGTAAACGTTGCAACACATTGCAAGCTTGTAGAGGGGCTATTTTCGGAGAAGAGACTTGTAGAGGTGTAGATTGAAATACTAGCGGAACTAGTATAGAGCCCTGGGTTACCACAGTCAACTAAGTATATAGGATTTAAGACAAGTGGTTAAATACAAAACACAGGGAACCTAACTCTCTTAATACAAAATGCAGGGCAAATAAACTATCCTTAGATACAAAACACAGGGAACATAAACTATCCTTAAACACAAGTGCTTGTAGCAAATAAGGTGCCGCTTATGTTGAGACCTAGTTTTATGAGGATAGTTTTGTTTTATGAATGCCATGTTTCAGATGTAAAAAATGTGTATATGCCAGCTTCCCTGCCGCTAGGCAGCCTGTGTCAACAGTTTCTCAGACTGCAGTCAGATCATTTTGCCTACAAATGAATGCTGTTGGTTGTTGTAATGTAATCAGTGATGCCTAAAGCCCAGTCCACACCAATGATTTCCAACGCAACAAGTTGCAACCTGCAACGGAATCCTAAAACTGCACCGACCTGCCAACAGGTCAATTCAGACCGGTGGAACTGGTTGAAGTTGCAACTCATTGCGTTGCGAATCATTGGTGTGGACTGGCTGCCGTCAATGCACAAACCAATTTACTTTACTTTTATTTGTTTTGGACGGGACAATGCACATTCAATACATGAACGTGAATTCAATCAGCTTAACAAGATCTCATGTAAAGATACCAAATGTATGTTAATCTCTGAGGATAGTTTTTTGTTACAGATCATTATTATCCATAGCAATGCAATATTCTTACATTAGAAGATTAGATTACCTCAAACTCCTTTGATGCCATCTCCAGGATACCCAGCTTTCTCTTTTTCTTTCCTCCTGGCTGTTGCTCTGTCACAGAACAAAACAGAACAGCAGAGCAGAAATACAGATCAACTCCCTTGTCAATCAATCTGTGGCATCAAAGATAGACTAAAGCCTGGTTTATACTTAGTCGTACAACAGTGTGTTGCGCTGGAAATAGCCGATCTACAAGCTCACAATGCATTGCACTGCGAAACAGTGTAAGCTTGACACCAACGTACAATGGAGTACGAGTATAAACTAGGCAAAAACAAAGCCTTCACAATGGCCATAGCTTAGTGGGTAGAGGGGCCGTCTGGCAAACAGAAGGTAACGTAATGTCTTGACCAAAAATACATAGTAAAAAAATAAAGTACACAGGAGCCGAGATACAGCATTTTTAAGTAATAAGTTAACCAGGAAGTGAAGCAGTAAATCTTCGTTAACGCGTCAATGCCCATGTGGAACTTTTCAAAAAGTACCAATTGACTCGAAAACGCGTCCATGGCAGTAATAAAGGTCTAAAGGTCTATTTTGCAGTATCAGCGCAAAGCAACACCATGGGGCTGCTATCTCACCTGAGGTTGAAGCTTGGCAATTATCTGACACCATCTCTCCACTCTCTCCTCTGTCTGTTTTAGGGCTGGGTTGGTCTGTGGATGTTCCATTCTGAACAGCATCCTGGTCCGTGGCTGTGTCTTTCTGGGGGGTGGAAGTGTCTTTCGGGGGAGGGAGCTTGTCTGTTGATTTAGGCTTCTTAGATGGTGGAGGTGACACTGTGGTTCTCTGGGGAGAAGGAGGGAGCGATGATCTGGTCATTCTTTTAGATGTCTGTGGTAGTGGCAGTTCGTCAAGCTCAAGCTGCCTGCGTAATGACCGACGTGGAGGCTGGGCCGGTGTGGGGGAGGCTGCCTGCTTCTTCTCTAACTTCTGAGAAGTTGGGGACTGAGCTGACAAAGAGTCCTCTAGTATGATGAGCTCCGGTTGGGGTGCGCTGGTTACATCCATTTCCTCTGACTCTGACTGAGAGCTCCCAGAAGGTGCTTGGCCGTCTGTCTGTAGAACATTAGAAATTCCTGCTTAGTTCAGTTCAGTCAGTACCAAAACACAAGTATTAGCCTGTTAATTATCAAGGAAATCAGAAAGTAATGCATACATAATTCATAGTTTTTCCATCATGGAAGTGGTGACCTGCAAATATAAACTGTGCTAGAGCGCAGCCTGCAGAAGTGCAGATGCAATTTAGTTTTTATTTTATTATATCATATTTGATCTATTGTGTTGAGGAGCATCCAAGTACAACAATTACACTGCCTGCAATGTTGTTTAACCACTTAAACCCTATATACTTTGTTGACCACGGTCCCTCTGGGTCTGTTCTTGGCCCCGCAATCTTTTCCCTCTACACCAAATCTCTTTGCCAAAACTAGCCAAAAACAAGCTCTCAAAGAGTCACATTGTGAGCTTGTAGATGTACTCTTTTTGCCAAATGTTCACATGTGACATGCCCAGCATAATACTCTTAGGTTCAAGTGGCCTTGAACCTAGCTGTGGTAAATGGACAGTTCTTGTGTGTGCTAGTGGAGATGTCTGAGGAGGAAGGGCATCTTTCTCAGCTGAGGAGTTTTGAACGTCTGTCTCAGGCTGCTGTTTTTTATTTATTTAAATAAACTGATATTAGGAAACTGGGAACTACTGGAACCTTGTAGATTTTAAGAAACACAACTCTATAGATAGAACACTCCATGAGGACAACCTATATCATTTCAGTCTTACATCTTTCTTTAAAAAAAAGTAATTGGGTAATAATGGGGTCCTTTCATGAAGGTAGCAGATGAAAATGTAAGTGTCAACAAGGCTGTAGATGTTTTTGCACCTCACAAGAAAATGTACATAGCTACATGATTTTAGGATTCTTCAACAGCCTTATTGCTTCCAATTCTCTTCATCTGCCATTCCCCTCTTATAATAGAGGTAAATCCAATCTAATTACCTTGGCCTCTGCCTCATTTGTCCTCTTCTGTTCTGGGGTCATTTTTCTGTGAGCCAGGTGCTTCTGGTAGCGGGCTTTCATCGACTGCCAGGTGTGACCCGTCACGCTGCTCTTCTCCATTTCTTGCCACAGCTGGTTCCCTCCTATCCTTGAATTGTTTTTGGCGACGTAACTCAAAATGGCAGCATCCTCCTCAGGAGTGTAGGGTAACCTGCCTTTATACATTTTTTAGCAAACAATAACAGTAAGTTTAAATGTGCGTAGACCTGTGACAAGTAAACAATTTGTCAATAAATGTGAGCAGGATTAGTTGACACATTATAACAGACAATCGTAAGGCTGATTTAGACTTAACTTAACTGTTATACACTGAAAATAGAAGACCTACATGATCACAACGCATTGCGACACGTTGTGAGCTTGCAGATCACCTATTTTTGGTGAGCGACCCAGCGCGCAACCATGTATAAATAAGGAAATAGGGTTAGGTTCATTGTTCATAAATGAAATATTTTGATGTGTTTCTTGAGTTCACTGGTCCAAACATGATGGGTTATTTTCTGTTTTGCTTGCATAGTCGCTTTTATGGCCTTTGTTGTCAAAGATTACCTCCAGTGCCAGAGCTATGCCTGCTGGCTTTCTGTCTGGTGGAGGGACCGGCCATTTCAGGGTTTAACCTGTAGTCCTCAACCTCCAGTTGCTCGTTCTTCTCTACACAATCCTTGATGTATTGTGTGGACACATACCTAGGCAGAGAACAGATAGTAAATCTTACAGTATATTCTCTACACATTCCTTAATGTATTGGGTGGACACATACCTAGGCAGAGAGCAGATAGTACATGATCTTACAGCATCATTTATTGTTTTAGATTCTTGACAATCTAAAAAATATATATTTGTGCTTTATTTCAATAGCGTCAGTGAGAGGGACAGGAAAGGCAGACAGAGAGCAACCTGGGGACACAAATTAGACATTTTGCAGTTAGGGCGCATACCATGGGTATGCATCCAACCATTCAGCTATCATGTCACCCCATCATACAGTATCATTTAAATTCTCACCGAACAGTAACAAAACATAGTACAGTAAATTAAAATATTGTATGCTGCTCTCTTGCCTAGATTACTCTTGGAAAAGAGATTTTAATTTCAATGAGAGTTAAATAGAAGGATATGATGATGAAAAGGTGTTACACAGAAACAGCTGTCTAACAAATGATTGCCCTGATGGTACACATAGTAATGCTTTGGATTAGTTACAAATGTACAACTTTCTAAATTTAGCATGCATAGAAAATAAAACTGTGTATCCTGTATTGCTTCTTCTCCCATAGTAACCCACTTCATCAAGTATTATTTAAAGTTCAGGTGAATTACAGGCTTCTTAGCAACAAAAAAGAAAAACTTGAGTCGAATTACGTGCAGCATTTTGATAATGATATGCAGCATTTTCTTAATGATTCATTATATTGACTGCAGTGGTGGAAACATGCAACTAATATTAAAAAAAACATTAGGACATGCATTTCAACATTGGTGCTGCAATTCACATAAAAGTAACAACTCAAATGTGTTTGTTTTGCAGGAGGAAAGACATTAAGAAAGCTCTGAAGCCTGATTTATACTTCCATCATATGATGGTGTTTCTCACCGAAAATAGTAGATCTACAAGCTGCCAAGCGTTGGGAGCTTGTAGATGTGCAATTTTCGGCTGTTGGCGTGTGTGGATTCCCTGTCCCATGCAAACAGCTCAAGCCATGCTGAGCTTATCCCAACACCTACCAATGAGAAACATTTTTGGGCAGAGACTCGAACTCCTCGGGGTCTGTAAGCAGGATAGCTCCTGGCTCCTGGGCTTTGGTCACCAGCCCTCCCCCTGCCTTGATTTGGGGCTGGAGCTGTTGCTTAGTGGGCCCTGGACGCAGGAAGAACCGCATGGGTTCACCCTCCAGAGTCATGAAGAGCGCTGGGGAGATGGGAGACTGTTTGCCAGCTGTGTCCTCCTGCCTCTTTGACATGGCTGGGACCTCTTACCTGGTGGAACGAGCATAAAGACACATTAGGCTCATGGCTGAGAGGCTAAATAATTACAATACATTCTTCAGGGCCAGATATAGTGAAGGTTCTTCCTTGGCCTACTGGGAGTGTGCATGCAAAGTTTCACTCTGATCGGTCCAGTGGTGCCATGTCGGCTTATTATGAGCGACTTTGGGCTTCTTTTTCTGTAAAGTTGCTTGTAAAAATTGGTAGTTGCGGCTTGCGTTTTTAAGGCGTGTTTCTAAAGTGTAGTTGCTTATTTAGGCTTGCTTCCAAATGTTTTAATTTAAACCAGTGGTTCTCAAATATCTTCATGAACATGTTTTGTGGCAGGGAGCATTTGTGTTAATATTCCAAATATTCCACATTTAATTGCAAGAGTTTTTGAAAATAGCAGATCTACAAGCTCACAATGAGTCACATCAACGCGTTGTGAGCTTGTAGATCGGCTATTTTCAAATAGCCGATGCATTTACAGTAGGTTTCTGCCAGTGGTGCCTGAGATTAGCTGCTCTCACAGATACGGACAGACAGGGGCGAAAACATAATTCTCCGCCTCCCAGCCATTTCCCCCGGCCTGGCGGAGGAGATGACAAAACTAGAGACACGGAAGAGAAGTCTGACGTTAATTTCACCATCATAGACTGTCTGTACTCTGGACGCATTGATTGATGTACTTTATTTAGTAAGACATGAGAATAGCAATACATGGAAGTACAAATTCACATTGCTGAATGAATGAATGAATGAAGGTATTTCTCTTCATGTCGTGTGTGTGCAAAGGCCTGACTTGAAGGTATCGTCATCCCACATACAAGGTTCTGAAAGGGGCTAGTTAGTTGCAGTGGTGTAAAGTAACCAGGTACATTTACTCAAGTACCGTACTTAAGTACAATTGAGGTATTTTTTTTACTTTACTTGAGTATTTCAAAGTTTCAGTGCGTTTACTTCTACTCCACTACATCTCAGACAGAGGCAAATATTGTACTTTTACTCCACTACAATTATTGTTCTGAAGAAAGAAGCTAGTTGCTAATGCTAACCGAGCTGAGAGCTCCCTCCCCTGCAGTGATGTCCATGTGTTCTGTCCATCTGTTGACGTTTAGCTCAAAGCATTTAGTAAAGCGGTACAGTGGAACCGTTAAGACTGTTATCAGACATTAAACTCACCTTTTCCTGAATCCTGAGAACAAAACTGGATTATTATATCTTGTTTACGTTTTGTTTTCCCGCGATAAACACCAAAACACTGGAGAGCTCACGTTTCCTTGTGCGCATGTCTGCTCTTGCCTCTTGTTGGCATCTTCACAAAGCACTACTGGTGGTCAGTGCTTTGCTCACATTAGACATTAGCGCCACCCAGTGGTGGAAAAAGTACTAATTTTCTTTCCTTTCTCTGTTACAAGTGAAAGTCCGACATTTCTAAATGTACTTGTGTAAAAGTACAAAAGTATAAAAATATACGCAAAGTACAAAAGTAAAAGTAAAAAAAAGAAAAGTTATAAATGTATAAAAATAGCATATCTGCAAACTCACAAACATTGCATCACATCGCAACGCATTGTGAGCTTGTAGATTGGCTATTTTCAAATGGCCGAAATGTAGGCTATAGTGGTTAATGTATGTTTTGTAATAATAATAGAAATCTACAAAATATAGTCACTGAAGTTTTCAAATAATGTACATGTACACAAATAATGTAATATGTAGTGGAGTAAAAGTACAATATGTGCCTCTGAGCTGTAGTGTAGAAGCTGAAGTAGTGAAAACTGGAAATACTCCAGTTAAGTAAAAAATACCTCAAAATTGTACTTACTGTACTTGAGTAAATGTACTAAGTTACTTTACACCACAGGCGCCAACTGGTGTTGTTTTACCACAGTGTCAGTTTGTATTACTTCCATTCACCCATTAGATGGTGACAGAGTACAGTAAGAACTTTACATCTTGTATAACAAACAGTAGCCTACATACCAGTGGTAGCTGTTAATAGCTATATCCACAGAAATGTTGTATTTGATCATTTTAAACCCCTCTCCCCCCTTACTCCTTTATTGCTCTCATAGGTTAGTCATAAGACAGAACAATAAGACCTTTCCCCATTTATTTTTTTCTGAATGAATTAAAATCTCTTAGTTACTGGACCAGTAACTCGAAGTGAGAGATTCACTGGTGGTTCCACCAGTGAATCTCTCACAGATTTTTTTATATTTTAGTGACTGTGACAGAAGTAGCCTACATGCATGCATGCACACACACACACACACACACACACACACACACACACACACACACACACACACACACACACACACACACACACACACACACACACACACACACACACACACACACACACACACACACACACACACACACACACACACACACACACACACACACACACACACACACACACACACACACAAACTGAGATGCCACTTCTGATCACTTCTGAGTCGGGGGCCGTCAACAGTTGATGTTGGCTTTTTATCATAAACTAAAGTTACTGGACACCCTGAGGGTGTAGTAGCCGATCTACAAGCTGGCAACGTGTCGTGCTGTGAGCTTGTATATCAGCTATTTTCAAAAGAAAAGAAAAAATCTTGAGCAACTGTGAAAGATTTGGAGTTATTTTGCAAGTTTTAACACAAATCTTTGTTATGGGGTCCCTGGCACAATATCTTCTCAGATTGGGGTCCGCAGCCAAATACATATCAATTTGGGGGTCCTTGACATGAAAATGTTTGAGAACCACTTCTATACACAGAATGTTATGTTTTCCACATACATAATTATTATAGTATATCCCTTATACCTGCTGAGCTATGATGGTGGAAAATTGCTAACAGCATTTCATGAACACTGGACCAAAAGACTGACGGGATTATATTGGAACCTATTCAAAGTGTGCTATGTTTTGATTGGTCAAAACCGCCATAGACTGATGTTGCTGGGTTTGTGGTAGTAATCAGAGATTCTAATCAGGGAAATACTCCAAATTCATAAAACATCTGGCATTTCATTTTTCCTTTGTATCAGTGATTAATATAAAACAAGATGACATGATACACAGCAATTACGCCTTGATACACATGCGATACATAAAACAACTACCCGGGTCAAAATACAACTCCTCAATCACTATAATAAAACTATATTAAAGTAATTGATAGCATAATAAATAAATAAATCCATATGGAGCGTTCAGCAGTCAGATTATAGAGGTAGGTACAAAGCTACCTGAGCCCCTTTTGGTGAATGGTGAGGCTCTAGTATATCGACGGCCTGAAGGCAGGAGGCTGTAAGTGTGTGTGTGTGTGTGTGTGTGTGTGTGTGTGTGTGTGTGTGTGTGTGTGTGTGTGTGTGTGTGTGTGTGTGTGTGTGTGTGTGTGGGAGGCCTTCTTTACTGTCTGTTTCTTGTGGATACTACTGAGTGGATCCCTCCTGATGATCCTACCACTGATTTTTACAATCCTGTCGAGGGGCTTCAGGTTGATAGCGTGCATCACACTTCAGCAATTGGGATAAAAGATGAAAATGCAATAATAGAAGTCTGCGTATTCATTCGACTAATACACTCTTCAAAAGGGTTCACAGATTTCACAAATTAGAGAGTGCAGTTTAAACTTGACCTGGTCTTCAGCTGCATAGTAGGGACATGAGAGGACAGGAGAGAACAGGAGGCCATAGGAGGAACAGGGTTGGTCCATATGAGGGACAGGAGAGGACAGGGGGCATATAGGAGCAACAGCAGAGTATAGGAGAGGAGGAGGAGGTCATGGGAGGGATAGGAGAGGACAGGACAGGACAGGAAAGAAGAGGAGGAGGTCATGGGAGGGACAGGAGAGGACAGGAGAGGAGGAGGCCATGGGAGGGACAGGGCTGGTCCACATAGGAGGGACAGGAGAGGACAGGAGGCCATGGGAGGGACAGGGCTGGTACATTTGACTAAACCCACTGGCCTGGGCCTCCCTCACAATCCTTTGTTATTTTCATTGGCCTCTATTGTTCCTCCCCGTCTTCAGCCTAACCAGCTGAAACAATACAATATACTCAGATGCCCTCACTCCCCAAATTTAATGTATGTATGAACACAATCTGTAATCATTCCTAACTGTGGATGGTGATTGAGACCATAACCACTTAGAACCATAGCATCCCTATTCTGGGGGCGAACAAGTGCCGAAAATAGCAGATCTACAAGCTCACAATGTGCCACAACGCGACACATTGTAAGCTTGTAGATTGTGTGTTTTTGGCAAAGAGATGTTTAGAGAGAAATACTAGAGGATCTAGTATAGACCCGGTAAACTAAGTATATAGGGTTGACGTGCCACGCTCTGGAGAGAATGTATTCTCACATTCTTTCCTTCTCTCTGTGCCATTTTGTATTTTGTATAAAGTGGTAGAGGAAGGAATCTTGCTGCATTTCCTGTACATCAGAGCTGTCTGTAAATAAAATCTCTGTGTCAAATGCTCCATATCTTTGTTCCCCATAATTGCACGACAATTTAAAACATAATCCAATACAGCAACAGTTTAGCTGGGGATCATCGGCAAACAGAATCAGAAGTATTCATCCGTAAAGAAAAAAGTGTCAAAATAAAACGTGAATCACTAGACTTCAGGAATGACCTTGGTATCTCCCTAAAATACCATCCATGTGAGTCACCATCAGAAGCTTGACAGTGAGTGGGAGGGAGAGCCTGGTGTTCAGTTCTGTCACTGGTATGGTAACCTGCCTCCCACTGGATGTACTGTACTCCCTGGGTAGAACTCGGCCAATGGGTCAAGGTTATTGAGCCCAGAATCACACCCAAACCCTATAAGGCCCTGCCGGCTCTGTTCTTGCCCCCCCACCCCCCACACACCAAATCTCTTTGCCAGAAATAGCTGATCTACAAGCTCACAGCACGTCACTTTGCAATATATCTTGTGTATCTCGCTTTGCTCACAACACGTCGTGATGCAGCACGTTGTATGCTTGTAGATCGGCTATTTAAATGTATAATATGTAACCACATTTTCCTGGGGACCCATGCAGTGGAACCCCCTCAAGGCCCCCCTTGGCGTCCCTGAGAACCACTGCTCTACATGTCACTTGACTGGAGCTCATTCAGAATCTGTAGGCCCTACTAGCAGATGATGGGCATGGCAATGTACCAACTCTGCTGATGGCAGCAGTCATGTGGTTGGATGAATCACATCATGAAATGTATCCATGTGACAAATGCAATGCAATGATCGCAATCGCAAGATTAATAGAAACCCCATGCCAGTGAAATGTCAATGAAAGCTCAGGTTTCCTGCCTGATGCAACTAGATTGTCATGTAGATCTAGGCTTTCATATCAAGATTATTTTTTCATTGCAGCCAATAATTGCACATTGTTCATGTCATGACTTTAACCACTTTAACCATTGCGTAAGTATTTTGGGCATATCATTATGGGTGAAAATCATCCTAAATAAATAAATAAAGACAGATCTACAAGCTCACAAGCTTGCAGACAATTTTTAATTTTATTTCTTTCAAAAAACTTAAAAAATAAGTACAACAATACAACAGGCTGAATACAGGAACAGGATACAGACCCTGGTACAGGCGGGATACACCTGGAGGGCTATCACATAAAACGCAGGATTACACACGCTAATTCAACAGGTTTAACATCAATAGAGGGCAAGGCACGGATGATGAACACAATCAAGTATCCACTGGTGTAAGATATACATAAATTAGATGAGGGGGGGGCAGATCATGAGGGGACAGGGACATCTGCTGGACAGGTAGGAGCAGCAGCAGCACAGCTGTGTGACAGTTCATTGTGGTCCTTTTCATATAAATGGTAAATGGATGGGCAGTGTCTGTCACTGATGCATACAGTAAAGTTGTGTCAAGTCAAAGCCAAGTGAAAAGTTATGCTTTGAATGTAGTTTTGGTATGTGATATTCTGTAAAATTAGAATTATGGAAGTGGAGGCTCAACGAATTATGGACCCACTTATTTAATCACATTTCTTACATGGTTGAGCTCATAATGAAATGATGAAAACAAAGCTGTTCATAATGAAATGATTAATAAAAATCTCCTTTCCATTAGTTTAACGGTTGTTTCACTATGAATCTGATGTAGCTGAAAACATTCAGAAATGTAAAGTTTATTAGTGGGGAAAGTGATGAAATGCTAACTGGAAGGTCATTTTCTATAAAATGCATATAAAATAATACTTAATTGAATGAAATATGCAGAACAACATAATATACTGCACCATCCACAGTATTTTAATGACTTAAAATCTTCAAACTCTTTTACAAATCACTGTGGTTGGAGTCTGTGGCAGGGGTGTCACACACACACACGCACACGCACACGCAGTCACACACACACAGGGAGCAGGGGAGAGAGGGGAGGAAAGAAAGGGGAGGAAAGAAAAAGACGGGAATCCCTCACAGTGTTGGGAGTACAACATCTGCCTGTCATCTAAATAGAAGAGGAGACAAAATGAAGCTGCCGTTTCATAAGGAACACAAAAATATAACTTCCTCACACAAATCACCATATGCTATGGTTGGACTCCTTACAAGATCTTTCTCTGGATAACAGAAAATAACTATTCTTATGAAAATTATTTGGCAGATTAATTTAGGAATGTTGGCAGGGTTTGGTCTACAGAGACCAGCCCCTAACAAAGTAAGGATATGCTGACACAACATAAAAAAAACTGCTTCGATCTTCATCCTCATCATCAACAACCATCCAAGAGGAGTCAGACCCTCAGGACCTGAGCCAAAACACTCCACCTGCCAAGACACGTGCTTATTTTTAGAAGACATACTTCTCCTTTATCAGTCCCCCCTCTCCCTTCCTCTCTTCTCTCACTTTTGCTTTTCGCTCTTGTTTCCCTTCCACTCACTTCCTTTATTCCTCCCACTCATCTCCCCTTCTTCCTGCTTTTCATCCCCTCTCTTCTGTTGTCAAACCCTGCATTCCCATGCACCATCTGACCACCCAGGGAAGAACCACAGCAGCCTGAGTCGAACTGCTGCTAAGGAGAGAGAGAGAGGCGAGAGAGAGAGAGAGAGAGAGAGAGAGAGAGAGAGAGAGCGAGAGCGAGAGAGAGAGAGAGAGAGAGAGGCGAGAGAGAGAGAGATAGAGAGAGAGAGAGAGAGAGAGAGAGAGAGAGAGCGAGAGCGAGAGAGAGAGAGGCAAGAGAGAGAGAGAGAGAGAGAGAGAGAGAGAGAGAGAGAGAGAGAGAGAGAGAGAGAGAGAGAGAGAGAGAGAGAGAGAGAGGCGAGAGAGAGAGAGAGAGAGAGAGAGAGAGAGAGAGAGAGAGAGAGAGAGAGAGAGAGAGGCAAGAGAGCGAGAGCGAGAGCGAGAGAGAGAGAGAGAGAGGCAAGAGAGAGAGAGAGAGAGAGAGAGAGAGAGAGAGAGAGAGAGAGGGAGGGAGAGAGAGGCGAGAGAGAGAGAGAGAGAGAGAGAGAGAGAGAGAGAGAGAGCGAGAGGCAAGAGAGAGAGAGAGAGAGAGAGAGAGAGAGAGAGAGAGAGACAGACAGACAGACAGACAGACAGACAGACAGACAGACAGACAGACAGAGAGGGGGATAAGAGGAGAGAAAGAGAGGGTGACAGAAAGAAAGAGCACGAGAGGGAGATGGAGAGAGGAGAGGTAAAGAGATAAATAAAGTGAGAGACGAGAGAAAGAGAGGGAGAGAGCGAGGAGGGGGAGAGAGAGTGATAAAGACACACACACACACACACACACACACACACAGGAAATACTGGCTAAATACAAAACAAAAAATGTATCTCACCACAAAATTAAAATAAAAAAGAAAACCTGATCTAATAATAACTATGTATTTACAAATACACTCCTAAATCCATGTGTTATTTCACTTAAGCTACATGATTTTTTTTACTTCCTGCCTGTTTCGGCATGGAAAGTTGCAATTTCAAAAGGGTGTGTGAGTGTGCGTGTGTTTGTAAGATATGCTCTGAATGGATGATGTAATGCCTAGATAATAGATTGCGTGTTTGGGTGGTGATGACAGCCAACAATGTCACTGTTAACAACTTGAACCCTAGTGTACCGATTCTGGGGCAAACATTTGGCAAAGGATCTACAGGCTCACAATGCGTCGCAATGCAGCACGTTGTGAGCTAGTAGATCGGTTATTCTTGGCGAAGAGATTTGGTTTATAGAGACAAAAGGACCGGATCTTGTACAGAGTACATGGTTTAAGTGGATAAAATTGTGTCTCTGTGAAAGTGAAAAAAGCCATACTAACGTCTATAACTTTGATAATGTAGTATACGTTTCACACCAAATAAACTCATTAGATTTCAACAAACAACAAAAGGTGCAACCAATGAACAAAATATTGAGAAAATATTTTATTTATACAATTTCTACTGTCCCTACAGATATTAAATTCTATCCCACTGTCAACAAATCTGAAAAAAAAACATCTGATAAATCAGACTTTATAAACATGTAGCCTTAAACATATTGTTTTAAGTAATTTCAAACAGTGAAAATGATCATCCAAGCATTTTTGTATAATTTGAAATAAAAGTGAGACCAATCAGGTCACTATACTCTTGTATTTAAAGAACAATTGAATCTGTACAACGATAATATGTAAAAAAAAAAAGAAAAAGATTAGGCACTGTATGTGACATTCATTCCACAGGTCCTTTATACAGTATAAAATGCACAGCTTGCAAACCACAATATGTCTTATGTACTAGATAGTCAAACATGAGTTGATATCTTCAGAGGGCGTGTTGTAATGTGCGTGTACAGCTTTCATTGTTTTGCAATCTGCTGTCTTAGAACAAAGCTGCTTAAGAAAGATCCCTAACCCTATTTATGACATGTGTAAAAATATATTCACAGTGATATTACAGTTCTCTTTACTTTTTAAGAGATACTTAAATGTTCCCCGGACTGAGTACAGAAAAACATCTCTTGAGTTAAGAGATTCGGGAAGTTCTCGCTTTCTCACTGATGGATAGCAGTGCATTTTGGTTGTTGTGGTTGATGGTCCACTCAGAACGAAATATCCATGCTCAGCAGTGGCTAAATGACGACACACCACATGTTGCTCACATGTTGCGGGTTAAACGAGAAATGACTCTGTCGGTCACATCCAACCCCCCCATCTTCCCTATTTCACACCTTACTTTCAGTCAGTCATTCTGTCTGGCTACGTCAGACTCTCTTCCTTTCAACCCCCACCATGCACGCGCGCACACACACACACACACACACACACACACACACACACACACACACACACACACACACACACACACACACACACACACACACACACACTGTGCAGTAAGGTTACATTCACAAAATGATGGCATATGTCTTCATGATACAATAACCATGTCACTCAGTACCCTATGGTTATAAGTATCCATATAATATAATTGGCAGCAACCATATATGGTTGCTGCCAATTATAGCAGAGACAGCACAATACTTTACTCATTTTTGGGCATCAAAAGTTGTTGAAACCCTCTAACAACCAGTCTGTGGGTATGTCCTAGGCTGGATCACCAGAGGAAACAAAGTTCTTAGTCTCGCACTGTCGCTTGGTGTTAAATCGCTCTGGAAGTCCACCCATTGCTGTTCCGACAGCGGACGGACATACCGCCCGGTCTATTGCCTCTCTTCTTGGTAGCTGTTCATGTAAGGGGCCGTCAGGTAGCGTCGGCTGTTGGTAGATTCTACCGGTGAGTAGTGCCTTCTTGTATGCAAACTTGATGATCATGATCAAGCACATAGTCCACAGAAGTTGCAAATGCATCTCTAACTGCGCCCACAATGGTAGTTACAACTACACACACACACACACACACACATACACCTACACCTACACCTACACCTACACACACACACACACACACACACACACACACACACACACACACACACACACACACACACACACACACACACACACACACACACACACACACACGCATAGACAACACTTGTCCCTCACTTCTCTCCCTCCCTCCCAAGTATTTCATTTTAATACAAGTCCTTCATGATCTCCTGCAGCAGTGGGTGCAAACACATGTCCACTTCCGTCTTCTTGTACAGCTGGATCAGGTGGACGTGGTCGGTGACAATCTGCCGGAGGTCGGTCATCTTCTGGAGCAGCTTGGCGAACAGCTGCAGGGAGTCCGGGTGGTTGACCTTCAGCTGGAGCTCCAGAGAGTGCAGCACCGTCTCCTGGAGGCGCTCGATGGGCTTCACGTTCAGCAGGCCAGGGCGATCTGGATGGGGCCATCATAAAGAGAAAGATTAGGGATTGTGCTCAAGGACAAGTTATTGGGTGAGAGGGTGCCAAGTTCATTCAACATTCTGTGATGAAAGGCAAACATAGCAGATGATTGGCTATTTTAGGGGAAGAGAGTTGGTGTAGAAGGGGAAAAAAATAGGTGGCCAAGTACAGAACCCTGGGGACCCCGGACAACAAAGTGTATAGGGTGGTTCACAACATTTACTAGGATCGTTATTTGTTGGCACGGAAGCGACAGCAGTTCTTCCTGGGGATTCTACTGTATATAAAAACACAGTAGACACAAATCAAAATAAATGCAGTTTTATCTCCCTAATCTCCTGGTAAATAAAGAAATTAGGGGCAGACTTGTTGGATTAAACAAGAATGAGAGTGGATAATGTTAAGATGGAAAGAGGCGTTACAATAGAAGACAGTGAACAGGGAAGAATAGAAAGAAGAGAAAGAGAAGAATTGTGGTTACATGTGTTCAGTGTTTTCACTCGTATTGAAACGGGGCAGAGACGTGCAGACAGCTGAATAATTAAAAAGCTGAGCCTTAAGGCTGTAAAAAGGCAGTGAAAATAATTTGATGTAGCAGGAAAATGTGACCGATTGTTAAAAAGACCTGCCTCTTTACAAAAGCTTTTATGTTTATCTTGATTTGCAGCTCTAATCTCGGCCATTTAAGTTAATGTTTGACCTAATGATCTGATTTCGAGTGACAGCGGGTTCAAGGCCGGACTACAGTATTATCAAGCGCACATGTGGCAAGCAGCAAGACCAAACAAAATCCTATAGATCTGTGAGAAAACAAAAAACTTGTGGCACTTAAAAATAATTCCATATTCTGGTTCAATCCAGGACACCCCAAAGGCAGAAATGGAGGCCAAAACAATATTGACTGTATGTATACAGACATAAAATGGATGAATCGATTCAGTCTCTGTGACCTAGAAGTTGGTGTTCCCAGTTTTGGCAACAATATAGGCACTAGAACTGTGCCAACATCAGATTTTCCATTCTTTTGAGTGTGTGTGTGTGTGTGCGCGCGCAGTTTGTATGGTGGCATGCATAGCTCGCACTCAGTGAAATCCTCCGTTAATTTATCAATTTGTAACTGGGGATTTTACTGTATACTTGTATGCATATCCTCTTGATAATGTGTCTCTCTTGATAAATGTCAAATAGGTCTGTCCAAAGTGGTCCTGCACAGTGTTTATGAGAACCTGCCCTGCAAAAGACTCCAGGGTGCTGGGATATTTATGGTCTCTACTCTCTACTGATGCAAATGTAATTCAATATCAAATATGTATTTTTGAAATGTGTGACCTGTCACAAAGCATTCAAACATCTTGACAATCCAAATCTTTAATGATATTGTTGCATTTGTAAATATTCAATGTTGTAACCAGTGGTTCGATGGCTCAGATACATTATTAAAGAGAGTCTACTGTACTGTAGGTGCCAATGCAAAAAATGTTTTTATGATAAACACAACATTTTATATTAGTTAAGTACTGCAAAACACGAGCAGTTCAAGGAGTAAAAAAATGCAAAAGATAACACCAAATTACATATAATTGTATCTTAAACAAATGCAAGTACATTACCCACTTCCTTAAATTACAGATTAACATCCAGTAACTGTTAATATCCAGCATGCACTGCAGGGCTATTGTTTGAACTAAAGACTGAGGCTGAGAGCATAAAATTCCCTTTCTTAGCGTAAACCTCCCATTGGTATCCCAGCCTGACATACTGTTACTCTCGCACCAAAATTCACGATTGCGTTGACAGCCAACATCCTGTCACTATTATTTTGTCCCAGCATGCTGAAGTTGATCCGATTCCGAGCTGTATCTTCCTGTAGCAGTCTCAGATAATAAGTGTAGTCAAGCAGTCGATATATTATAATGAATTCTATAGTGATAAAACAACTCACCACCGCTGAGAATAATGACGGCCAGGAACAGGGCCATGTCGCTGTCATCCAGCTCCAGGGTGTTGAACTTGACAGAGAACTCAAACTTTGGTTCCAGCATTTGACAGAAAGGCTTCCTGAGACTCTTGAGGAACTCCCGGGTCATGAAGATCTGGCCGTAGGAGATCAGCGTCCCGTCTTTATTCATGAGAGGAGCCATCATGATGATCAGGACCTCGATCACCCCGTACTTCAATAGGGTCACCTGAGGGAAAGGAGGGGAAAGGTGACCAGCGATTAGGCAACATTACAGCAGTGTTCCCACTGAGCTATATGTTTACAAGCTATACATTACAAAGTATTGGGCTGTTGAACAGAGAGGAGTACAGCATCATTTAAGTTGCAATCCATAACTTTTATGTCCAACCCGGGACTTGAACCAGGGTCTCCCACACGAGACCACTCTTCCTAAATGGAATCCGCCAGGGGAGATATTTCACTTATGAATGGTAGAGTAGACAGCCTCCAACAACTGCAGATGTGCTAGTTATATTGTATCAACATACTCTACCATACAGATTGGTTAAAATAACGTTCCAGATATAAAGAATTATAATCTGCGAAGTGAGGTTTGGAAGAATTGAGAAAAAGTTGTATTTAGCTAAGTCTTATAATTTCACTGTCTACAAGCGCACAACAGCATCAGCCAAATTATAAAAATACAAATAAAAATTGCTGCATAATGTGGAGTTCCATGTTTTCTACAGGATGACACCAACAGGATACGATAGACACAACGACAGACAAACGACCAACAGGTTGAATGGATTAACCAATATAATTCGGTGCCCCCCAGGGGTCTATACTTGGGCCGCTCCTTTCACCAAATCTCTTTGCCAAAAATAGCAGATCTACAAACTCACAAAGTGTTGCGTTGCGATGTGTTGTGAGGTTGTAGATCTGTTATGTTCACCTTAATGTTCCCCTATGATGAAATGCCCAGAATAGAGATGCTAGGGTTAAAGTGGGTTAAACAACAGACCTCCAAAGCCACGGTCAACCCACCTGGTCATTGAGATCCAGTTCTACAAATCCCGGGATGCTCTTTGCGAATTCTGTCACCTCCCTCACTGCCTCGGCTGAGCGGGTCTGGCAGTTGTAGAAGAACCGCAGCTCCACGGCATCCGTTGGCCCCTGGCCAGCCACTCCTGTTACACTCCCAACACCACAGCCTGCAGGGTGACCTCCTGTGACACCTATATGTAAATATAATTAGATTTATTTAGACAGAAGAAACCTTGATTCAACCTGCAACGATGTGTGTAAACAAGACCACATGCATGGCTTCTCTGTGGACATCTGACGTCAAACTGATGACCTCATCAAAAACACCAGTCATGGCCAAATATGGAGGGATTGCGGGATGACAGTATTATGAAAGAATATTAAGAACATACAGTATAAAAATATGCACACACACACTCCTTTTTCACAATGTGTGAAGAATATTTGGGGATTTACTTCCTTGGCCTACTGGCTAAGAATACACACGTAAAATAAGAACATGCGTGCCCCAGCGGGCACCTGGCCTAGTTTAACCATTTAAGACCGGGAACGTATCTGTGTCATTTAAGATTTCTTTGGCTATTCAAAAATAGCAGATATACAAGCTCATAGCATGGCACAGAGTGCCGCGTTATGAACTTGTAGATCTGCTATTTTTTGAAAAATCATGAAACTTTGTGCAAATATTTGAACATATATTGAACATATATATATATATATATATATATACACACAATGAAAATATATAACTAAAGAAAAATATTAACAAATGCTTGTGACTATAATAATAACTACTGTACATTGGATCCATTGGAACACCGGTGCATACAAGGCTTTCACCCGACAGTGACGGTATTATGGTCGTACTGACCCCCATGTCCCACTGTGAGCCCAGAGGACTGCTGTGGTTGGTGGTGAAGCTGTTGCTCTTGACCGGGCATCTGTCTGCAGTTGATGAGCTGTTCTCCTTCCAGCAGAGACTTCATGTCATGGATAACAAAAGGCTGGAGGAGAAAAAAGACAGAGGAGGAGAGGGAGGAAGAGGATGAGCACAGGAGGAGGAAAGGATGAGGACAGGAATGAGTTAGATCAGTGGTTCTCCAACATTTTCATGTCAAAAACCCCCAAATTGATATGCATTTGGCCGTGGACCTCCATCTGAAAAGATTTTGAGCCAGGGACCCCCATAAGAGAAGATTTGTGTAAAAAAAATCCCAAATTATTCAAAACAAAATCAAGATGTTAAAAATGCTCACGATGTGTCATATCGTGACGTGTTGTGAGTTTGTAGATCAGATATTTTTTAATAGCTTAAGCATAAAATAAGGTTAAAGTGGTTACACTGATTGTGATGCTATATTAACTAATTTGGCTTTCAAGGTCCCCTGAGTTAGATCAAGAAAAAGAAAGAGACGCTGACAGCGTCAGCTATTTCGTTGGGTCTTCTAAGGACAAATCATCATCAGGATCAGATACAAGTCATCCATTCCTTCAGTGCGTGTCAGTCGATACCTCCCACGTGTTAAAAGTTATGCCTCATTGTTCATGGCACATCTCTTATGTCTGACCAGCAATAAATTGTTTGTGCAGACAGAGACTCAAAAACATCTCATCATCTTTCTCATAAGTCACTGAGGCTTAGCCGAGCCCCTAGCCAAGCTTACTGTTTGGAAATAAACTGGCAACGACACGCACTGGCCTCAGCCCATGAATTACACCATTCATACACTGAAATCGTCAATTTTTCACAGCAGAAAGACTCAATGACTAATGGGAGGTCCCAAAGAGACTTTAAGGCAAGATCTTCACAGGGGATCTTTCAAATGAGTGGGGATATGAGAAGCCTTTCTTATTAGACATTAAAACATTTTCTTTCTAACAGAATAACTTAAATACTACTGAAATCCACTGTTCTACTACTTCATAAACAACTGTTATACATGTCACACGTAATATTGACAGTCTCTATCAGTAACAACATCCGAGGGAAAAGTCAGTAGTTTACTGGTGAAACTATACTGAATGCTGACTATTCATAAATCCATATCAAAGTATGCATACAAAAAGCAACAACATTATAGATGTTTTTTTAAGAACTCTGGTTTCCTTTGGAAAGCTTGCTGTGACTTTGCCAGTATTGACTAAAACAGGGGTTCACAAACAATTCAATGCCAAGGACCCCCAAATATCCTGCCTTCTGCGGGCCACAGCTCCCACTTTGAAAACCTGTAGACTAAAACAAGCATCTACTATCATCACAACCAGCAGTCATAACAAGCAGGGGGGGGGGGTCCAGAATAGCCTTGGGATAGTTGACTACAGTATTACAGTATACATCAGGAAAGGACAAGAAGCACTTCTGTTGCTACTTTATCAAGGCATCTAAATACTAATGAGGACAGAATAGTTGCCAGATATTAATATGCCCTGATAATACTCTTTTGAAAAGGAGACATTCAATAGTAATACTGTAACTGGCTACAATACAATGTGGTACTTCATTCTTCAGGCATATAGTATTCATGTACCAAAACAAATGGCTTAATAAATTATTGTGGTGCTTTGGGCATGAATATTGATGAGATCCTGTTTTTAATTTGGATGAAGCAATACACATGTCTATTCCTTTGTTAGGTAGTATGACTGGCCAGAACTGCTCCCATGGGGTGAATGTCATTTGAAACGATTTCCAAATGCCCAGCAAGACATGTGCTTTCAATAGGCCCTTCCACTCTCAGTCTCACCAACAACAACATATGAACCTAGAGGTGCACATACTGTAGTTGAATCACGTGGCTCATCCCGTATTTGGGTCTGGTATTGTGTTTCAGCCCAAGTTTGTTTTGACATTTTCAGCACCCTTTGGTGGAGAAATTCATGCTAAACATGATAGACTGAACATGTTGTTTTGAATTCTAATGAATTTGGATTGCAAGCAGTGTGGACCCACCTACAGTTACATTAGGCACACATCTTAATCCTAATAATGTGCTCTCTAAATAGTAAGGAAATATCTGCGCTGTCAATGCGCTGGATTAACTTTTCTTTGTTTTAATCTTTGACTGAAAACTGAGGACCGTAGATGAGAGCAAACCCTGTCAGCAATGTAGGAATTCAATGGCAAAAAAAGTAAGGGTTGATGATTTCAGTTGGTACCACTCAGGAGGTCCCAGGTTAGAATACCCCACCGATAACACACACCCCATATGTTAGACAGTATACTGTATGTAAGTTCCTCATCAAAAAAGTGTACAGTGGGGAAATAATCTAATAGGATGAATTAATACATATATAAATACATCTAGTGTAGCACCAAGGATCTTATCACAATTTGGCCAAATCGGGCATGAGTTACACCTATAAATAAAGGTAAAAAAAACAAACAAAGTAAGTTTATAATATTTACTGCATTGTCCCCCGTTTTGCCAGAGAGGATGGCCCTCGCCTTGGCCTTGGTGAGGGGGAAGTATTTGAGATAGGCCTCGTACAGATGCTTGGAGAGTGCCCTCAGGTCTGTGGCCTCCGGATGCATGTTGTCCACGTCAGAAGACAACTCAGCCAGCAGCTTCTCCTTCTCTGCTTGGGGCATACGGCCAAAACGGATGGCTGGGAAAAAAAACAAGTAGGCAGGCACATATTATGCAAAGTATATACATACACACACACGCACTCACGGACAAAAATGACAAAAATGGATACCAAACCGTTTGCCTTTCCACGCTGATGTTATGAGACAATCCAAACATTTTCTTAACCAATCTCTCACTCGTGTTATTTCAGTGAGCCAATGAGAGTTACTGCATGCAGTGAACATAGTAAACCAGTAATACCCCAAAAATATGAATCCATTTTGTTTAGCGGCATATCATAATTAAAGTGTATCAAGGCCATAGCGTCACTGATAAGGCAGCTGAGATCTAAGTTGAGGATAAAGTTGATGTACTGTACAGGCGTACTGTACAGGTGAGAACACTACTTTTTCAACCACTTAAACTCTATATTTATTTGACCAGACGAAAATAGCCGATTTACAAGCTCACAATGCATCACAACACTATTTTTGTAGAATAGGGATGCAGAATAGGGTCCAAGTGGATAATTACTTGTCCTGTCTAACTACTTCTCCAAAGTGAGTGACACCCACAGCCACAACACTAGAGGTAGCAACCATGATCTGGTATAACCCAAATTTAGAACAAACATGGGAAAATTCTCATTCTACTACTCTGCCACCAAAAAAAAAACATCTATCAGGAGACCACAAGGGGAGGTAAATGTAAATCGAAAGGAGGTCATTCATTGCTGCAGTTTTTACTTTTTCTTCTTTGTACATAGAGTGTTTGTATTATTGTGTACATTTTTATGCTATGTTGATTAATTGAATACATAGGACCACAATGGAAACAAGTACCCAGGATTTCTTTGTGTTATCCTTTTAGCCTTAATGTCTTACTGTACCACATGCTGTTTACATTTCTGACACTAAAGTATTCAATCAATCAAAAAATGATTCTACTCACTTATGTCTACTATGTGCAGATGTTTGAGCATAATAGGCCACATAAAATGAGATAATGCAACACATTATATTCATTTTCTCATACTAATATTAGGGTCAGGAATAGAACTGAAGACAATACAGGGTTTTGAAACACCCAGATCCAGATTTAATATGTTTGGTCTGGCATGTAACTATTGCACTTTTCCCCAAACATTTCACACTACATTTCTCAATAGAAGAGTAGGGAGACCAACTAGTTATACTGTATTAACATACTTAACCACTTGATCGTACCATTCCAATTCTGGGCATGCATGCCATAATACAGTAGGAGAACATTCGCCTAATGCAAGCTCACAGAGCGTTGTGTTGTGACATGTTTTGTGACACGTTTTGTGACCTATTTGTGGCTATTTTCAGCGAAGAGATTTGGTGTAGAGGGAAAATGGAGGGGATCAAGTATACACCCCTGAGGGACTGAGGTATATAGGCTTTAAGTGGTTAAAATAACATTTTATTCAGTACAATAAGAATTGCTGCTTTAAATTAGCGCTCAGGCTGTATTAATCGATAAGGTTCTGTTTCACAGCTGATATCTGAAAGGCCGTCCGTGGCTGGTGCCAATTCTAGTTGCATAACACCTTTACCACATTCCTTCTGTTTGAACAGTGGGACAGTGTGTCAGAACAGTCCAGATGAGTGACCCCATGCCTGCCAACATTTGCTGAGGGGTGCACATGAGTCTACAGTATTTTAGTCAAACATGGTAAAAGTTGCGACAATGTTAGTTCTGTAAATGCAGGGTTGGATTTGTTGAAGGGGTAGAGTGAGGGGATCCATGTGTTTGCTTTTGATTTCCCTCCCATTTGGTCATTTATTTGTATTGTTGGTGGGGATATGTTTTATCCCTGCTTCTGGTCAGACTGAAAACAATACATGTATTTACTTTTGGGAAATGGATAGACTGCCTGATTTACCCTCATCTCCACCAGCAAATCCAACCCTCATTAGAGATGATTCATGTTTTCAGGCCTGAGGAAAGTGTTCAGTGTACTATAATGTTGCCTAAGGCTGGCTGACAGCAATGAGAGTAAATCAGTAAATGATCAGCAGGCCCAGCCCAGCCTACTACTACCTGTATCACACCTTTAGCAAATAAATACAAATGAGCGTGGGCCCATAATACCTCCCTATCACCTATGAATGGGCACAAAGCCAGCAACGGTGACACAGCTAGTTTTGCAACGCTGGTGTATCTTCTCATAAGATGTCAGTGATTGATAAAAACAAAAGTAGGTCTGAAAAAGCACTGGGTGGATGACATGAAATAGAGGCAGAACGATAAGTGGACGAGGAAGGGAAGGAGGGAGGAAAAGATAGTCTGACAGGAGAGGAAACAAAACAAATCAACGTTATGCCAAGGGTCTGATAAGGACAAAGGCTGTTGACCCCATTTGGCATGATGAAATTGCATGTGTTTCTTTTTTTTTAATACATGTATAGTATTCTAGCAGTGAGAGCGATTTTCACACAGACTGCAAAATACAGTATGTTTTAAATGAACAGTGAGGTTAAATTTTCACATTCTCAGAAGTCAAATTAACAGTTGTAGGATTTTGTTGTGCAGCTTCAAAGCAAGGGCAATTCACCGCTCTTGGGGTGAACCTTAGCCTTCTAACACACAGTGTTTCCATTGAAACCAGGTTGGCAGGGGAGTGTACGGTGTGGGACTTGACATGACCGGAGGTCTCTAAGACATGCCGGGGACCACAGAGGTAGCAGCAGTAAACATATAGCGTACATTACAGCTCGACCTCAAAGAGACAGCAGCGGTGCAGGTGGTGTATACAGCTCGCTAATGGGCACAACACACCAAACGCTATCTGTGCAAAGGGGCATTTTTCAGGGTCACCGTCTCAAAGAAAGGTCTTGCACAACAAGACTGCATGTGTCACTTGGGTCAAGAGAGGGTGTGCGGTGTGCCTAGAGAGAGACGGTGTGTTGGAAAACAAAAACGTGGCATTTACAAGTAGAGGCTTCTGTAAGACATGATGTGCTGCGTGATGATTTTATCACACTGGTTGTACATGTTCCTTCGATGTATTTTATGTGTATATCATTGTTGTCGGGCTTGTATCTATATACTTATATCTATATAACTCTCTCTCTATATATATATGTTCCTTGTATCTATATATTTCATCTTTTTATGTTTTTTCATAAATTCAATATGTAGCTTGTATCTATATATTTTATCTTTTTATGTTTTTTCATAAATTATGCTTGTTTATACAGTGTCATAAGTTGCAAATATAGCAGATCTATAAGCCCACAACTCATCATGATGCAAAGTGTTGTGGGCTTGGAGATCTGTTATTTCCACATAAAATAAAATAAAATCCTTACCATTATGTGACATGCCAACCATTAGGCATTTCTGGAAGCGACAGTATTGGCATTTGTTACGAGACTTCTTGTGAATGCGGCAGTGGAGATCACAGTGGTCATAAACCAACTTTAGCCTGATTGTCCGTCTGAAGAAGCCCTAGAAGAAATAAATAAATAATGTTAAAAGATAAATACTGGTGGAAAAAAAGGCAATTTTCTATTGCTCATGCTGGGGAAATTCAGGCGCCAAAGACAGTACAGCAGTTAAAAATGGAAACATTTAAACAAGTCCCCAGGACATTTTTGTGTCATTCTTTTAGCCTTGATGTCTTACTGTCCCACGTGCTGTTAACATTTCTGACTAAAAAAATATTCAATCAATCAATCAATCAATCAATTCAATGCCTCTGCTTTTGAAAGTCAGTCAAATACGTCCCCCTCACCACCTCCATTGTTTAAATTAAACAATTGCAAAAATAACAGATCTACAGTTGTCGTACGAGAAGTATAAAGGGCTTAAGTTGTTAATAAAAATGCTCCTCCCCTCTTTGTTTTACAAACAGAACCCTGACAACTACTATAGCACATTTTGTACATTAACAAACAGTCTTTGATCCCCTGAGAAAAAAGTTTAGTGACTCAATTAAAGCATGGAGTAATTAGCGTCTATGAATGATCATAAGGTAAGATACAGTGGTCATTGTTCTGCTCTGGTCTCAGGGGAGACAAGGGGTCAGCCAAGAAGGCAAACACTTTTATTGTTTTAAAAAACAAAACATTCTATTGAGGTGGAGTCTCAACCCTGTTTGACTTCCTCCTTCTTTAAATAACTCATGATTAAAAAAAGAAAAGTGGATGGAGATGCTAACCAACACAGGGTCTAAATAAAGTAGCACAGCGTGATTTCGTTTTTTTTATTTATTATTACATTACATTATAAAATGTGTATGCACATGTGTATGTATATACTACAGAATATATGTAGGATATCCCAGGTAAGTCATGAAAATTAATTGACATTTTAACATAATATTTAACACATTTTATTTTACTTTAATTTATTATGTAATATAAGATAGAAGTCAATGGGGCTCTGATCGTGCTGAAACTACGGCCACATTTGGAGTCATATGTCATAGATATGTCGTTAGACGTAAGACGTTACGGGCTGGTCACATGGAGTCCAAGATCCACATTGTTGCCACGCCATTCCCATGGGGAAATCCCGTATCCACATGATTCAATTATTTATGGTCTATTCTTTTCTATTAACCCTAAAAGACCAGATCTATCAGTGGACTCAGTTAGTAAACGTTTAAAAAACACAGCCATCAACATTCTCATGACGTGGAGTAGGATTGTGGGTGAACGGAGCTGTTTGACCATAGCTAATAGCTTAGATAAGGAGAGGTCGTATGGTTAGCGCAGTCCTAGGGTTATCACAGTGTCAGAACACAACTTCTCCTTTGCCTGTGAATCCTTGATAGGATTCAAAGTGAAAAGTGTCATTGCCCTGCAATATGCATGCGACGTGGCAGGGTATTGTAATCCCCCCGGTTTGTGCGTCTGTCTGTTTCAGACAGTGGTGGAAAAAGTATTCACATTTTGAACTTAAGTAAAAGTATCAATACTGCAATGTTACAAGTAAAAGTCTGGAATTCCAAATTTACTTGAGTAAAAGTACAAAAGTATTGGTATCAAAATGCACTTAAAGTACCAAAAGTAGAAAAGCAGAATGTCCCATTTCACAAGTTTTAAAATGTATTAAAATCTTTTGAAAATAGCAGATCTACAAGCTCAATGCGTCGCATCGCGACACATTGTGAGCATTGTCATAGCATTGTCATAGCATTGTCATAGCATTGTCGGCTATTTTCAAATGGCCGAAATGTATAAAGGGCTTAAGTGGTCAATGCATGTTTTAATTATACATGTAATCAAAATCTACATAGTAACTAGTAACTAAAAATTTCAAATGTTCAAATGTAATGGAGTAAAAGTACAATATTTGGATCCGAGATGTAGGGCAGTAGAAGAAAAAGTAATGAAAATTGGAAATACTCAAGTAAAGTAAAAAATACCTCAAAATTTTACAATAAGTACAATACTTGAGTAAATGTACTTAGTTACTTTACACCTCTGGTTTCAGAATTGTATTCAACTTGTTGGGATTTGTGGGAATGATCCACAGGCTGCCCCAGAGAGATGATTAACGACATGAACACCAGTTCATGTTTTCTGTCATTCTGATACAATAGCCGATCTACAAGCACACGTGTTGTGAGCTTGTAGATCAGCTCAAATGTGGTGATACTAGCGGACCTACAGTAGTATAAAGCCCTGGATGACCCTGGTAAACTAGGCATATATGGTTTAAGTGGTTAACTTCTGGGTTGAAAAGCTCAAAGTAGAGCTGGGTGATATTTATGGGATAATGTGTGAGGTGGTCATTGTGCTTATTCCACAGCTATGAACAAATGCAATAATTTGTCATTAAATCTTGATTCAAAATTGATTCTATTAGATTACAAGATTCTGCTTCCATAGCAACGTACACAGAGGCAGAACAGAGGCCTGTTATTGAGAAATAACAGACTGCCTTGATTGACCAATCACAGTATTCAACAAAGCTGTGTAATTCATCAGTGGTGAAAGAAGTATTCAGAAATTTTATTTAAGTAAAAGTACTGATCATTTTTTTACCGTTACAAGTAAAATCCTTGCATTCAAAATGTTACTTGAGTACATTTTTCGAAATGTGTCTGTTTGAAAATAGCTGATCTACAAGTTCACAACGCTTCACATTGTGCCACGTTGTGAGCTTGTACTGTAGATCACCTATTTTCTAATATCTGAAGTATAAAATAGGTCATGTGTTTTGTAATGATAATCTAAATCGGCCAAGTAACTTGAATCTACATCTGTGAAATAACAGTGGAGTGAAAGTACTATATTTAACTCTAAGACTTAGTGGGGTAAAATTAGGTAAAAGTACTTTCCACAACTGGAATTAATCACTATATTAGCTTAATGTTGTCTTAAAAGCTGCATTGCAGTACAGTGATTTTCTGAACTTAAAAGACAGTTCTAGCTGAGTGAAATGAACAACCAATGTGTTTGGTCATCATATCCACATTACTAATGATCGTTTCTCAACATTTTCTTGTGTAAAATGTTCTGAAAACACCAAGTCACACTATATTGTCAAAATATTGTCACATTGATATTAAAGGTATTCAGTCATAGATATTGTGATATTTGATTTTGTCAGCCTTTGGTCAAAGGCTGCATTTTATGAAAATGAATTAAATGGAGAAAAATCCCTCTAATCTGTGATTTAATTAGCATCCACTCATACTTATATACATACAGTACTTACTGAAACGGCTAACACTGCTCAAAACAGAGCTAAAAGTGCTAACCTTTCAGCTGCCCTGGCCTGGTGACAGACATAATTTATAGCTCTTATCATGTTTCTGTATTATTTCAAAGAAAAATGGAAATGTACCACAACATCTTTGCCAGTTTGCCCACAGTCATCATATACATATACTCCAGACAGACAGACAGTCATATGTTGAGTGGCTGGCTGTATATCTACACCTGTGGCTTGTGGTTAGAAAACATGCATCAAAGAAGATGAAAGCTGCACATTTCTCTCCATGCAACATGAAAGTAGTATTTATTCCACCAGCAGGTTTGGCAAGTCAAAAGAAATACACATGTTCAGAAGGAGGGAGACGAGTGGGCTTGATCACTCTCTGTCTGAACATCTTCAGACAGAGAGTCTGAAGATGTCTTCATCGTCATTCTGGAAATGACTTTAACATCTAATGATGGCTGCAGGGTAGTCACCATTGTAGAATTTGCCCTTCATACATTTACACTTTGATAGCACTTGAGTCACTGTTCTTTTGCCAGTATTGTGCAATTTTAGTAAACAGGAATATTGCAATATTGGTTCCTTGTGCCTTTTGCCAACCAAAAAGGTCTAAATAATTCCTCTATAGAACAGCATTGCGGCATTGCAATGTTCCATACAATATGGAACATTGTCAGGGCGGCTGTAGTCTCGCGTAGCCAGACAACTATTCCACAATCTCTGAATGCTATATAGAGTCTGGAACTACAACTCCCGAAATCCGAGAGAGGAAGCTGGCACTTCCGTTCACGAAAATATATTTTAAAATATCTTTACATTTTATTATTTTATTTCCATTTCTGCTAAGCAGCAAGCTAAACATATATGATTTGTATTTATATTAGGATAAATTTGCGCGACTGTAAAGACGAAACGGAAGTGGGGAGGAGGCTTCATATCCGGTTTATATTCTAATCATGATCAGAGCTTCCGAGTCCCAGACTGTATGATCGGAAACATTTGAAAATTGTGGGAGGCAACAGTCTGGCCACGCGAGACTAGGGCGGCTGTAGCTGAGTGGGAAGACAGTAGGGATGGGGAACGTAAATTGTGTATAGATATTGATATCATTATCTCTTTATCGATAACACTATTGATACTGGCAGTGTGTACGAAAAGTCTGTTGCTAATTGTCCCAGCAGTTTTTGAGATCAGCTGTGAACACATAGGGAAAAAAATTGCAATATATACAGCTCTGCTATATGCCTACTGTATAGTGTTATTGTAAATCAGTTCCATGTTCTGACAGTTAGCTCTTCTACAGGTACATGTATGTTAAATTGCGTCGGCCCTTCTGAATAAACAAATAAGTCTTTATGGATGGATGCTCAAAAATGTATGTAGCTCTTCCCCCCCAGTTTCATTCTAAATAATGCTGATTGATTGATTGATTGATTGATTGATTGATTGTTTGATTGATTGATGTTTTTTATAGACAAAATGTGTATATACATCACCATATATTTGTACATATTTGTCAAAGGATAAAACACAAAAGCCCAAGAACGTATTTGTTAAAGGAACCTGTTACATCTGAACTAATTGATGGCTAGGTCCAGCTGCTATTCAGCCAGCTCTTTGTGGAGGAATTTCAGTTAACAATGGAGCTAATCGGCTTAACGTTTGCAGGTCATGAATACCGCAGAGTGTAAAAATGAATTCTTTCCCATAGTCCTACCTTACAACCCTCGCAGGCGTGGACACCATAGTGGAATCCTGAAGCTTTGTCACCACACACACGACACTCAATGTTCAGTGAGGCCGATGGTGATGAATCATCATGGATTCTGGAGGACGAGGGGCTGTCAGAGTACTGTGGAGGAGACTCTGGCTCCACCTTGATACAATCTAACAGAAAGAAAGATGGACAACCATGCATTGCACAAAGACACATAGATAAGCAGGCAGGAATACAGACAGACAGATGTAATGCTGTATACTGTGGTTTGTTAGATTTTCGAGGAAGCCGTTTGATATTAGTCCCTGTTAGTCCCAAACATTTAAGACTTATTAACCACTTAACCCTGACCTATGCTTAGGCAACACCGGTGTATGATAGAGTATGATTAAGCATTATAGGCCTAGGCTATTTTTGAGAATGATGATGCAATGATGTATAGTCAACAAAGACTTCATTATTCATGCAAGTTTAATGACTATGGAAAGAATACAAACAAAACATACACAAAAGGTAAAAAAACACTTGCCATTGACCGATTTTTTTTATTAATGTTTAGGCTATGTAAGATATGGCGAAAGCTGTAAATAGACATTGACACATGAGATGACAGATGAACATTCCAAATCCCTGAACCTTCTCACTTCCACTTTTACTCCCTCTGCTGTGTCAGGTTTCATCAGAATTTCTTTTCAAGCCAAGACTAAATATATCTCATGCTATCTCATGGCTCTCACAGCAGGCTGGCATCTTACGGTATGTCATTTGTTACAAATATGTACTGTATGTATTTATTAGGTCTACTCATTTACAGCATAGCATTTATTAGCTCAAGCTGTGTGCTGTTGGGACTGCAATGACTACAAGATTCAGAAATGATTTTTACGCTCTAAATCAGTGGGGTCTAGGGACCTACTTGAGGAGTACCAGAGATTACTTTTTATATTTCAATCAAATAGGGATCTGTGCTTAATGCATATCAAAATAGGGTTCCTGAATTAAAAACATATTTAGAATCCCTGCTCTAAATGCTCCCCCCCTGAACTTTTTACTGTACATATTTTTAGATTTTCTTATTTTTCATTTTTTAACTGTTTATATGATGTTCTGCATAGCAGTGTACTGTATATCTGTCTGTCATTTAATGTCACTATGAATTGAGTACAAAAGGACCCCAATTGAAACAAGCCATTGGCTTTTTGTTTTTTTAATCCTATTTAGTTGACCTTGTATTTGAACTGTACTTTCATGTGCTTTTTTCTGCTAAATAAAGTATTCAATCAAAGTTTATACAACTCAACATTCCATTGAACATTTTTAAGACATCTCTTGCTGTGGACAAGACCAAAAACAACATAAAATCGGACTTACTGTGACTTTCTGTGTGCATCCTGTAGCTGGGCATGCTGTGCGAGGTGTAGTCCATGTTGGTCAGGTGGTCTTCGCTGGACGGCGGGCTCAGATCGTAGGCCGCGCCGCCGGAGATGGAGGAGAGCATGGAGGGAGAGAGGGAGGAGTGGAGGGAGGACGTGGAGGAGGAGATGGTGGTGTAGTCTAAGGTGGAGTAAGGCTTCATGTCCAGGGAGTGGGAGCTGTCGTCCAGCTCCGACAGGTCCACGGCGCTCAGACTGAAGCCCACAGGCCAGGCGAGGAGCTGCTGGGTGTCCACCATGTCTACACAGGGGAGGAGAGGGATGCACCGTTTAGCTGATGCAATATCCGCACAGATTGGATGTGACCTTCTAGGAAAACACAACAGTAACTTTAACCCGTTAAGACCGGGAAAGTATCTGTGTCATTTTTAGATTTCTTTGGGCTATAAAAAAATAGCAGATATACGAGCTCATAGCGTGGCTCATAGCGCGGCACCGAGTGAGAACATTTTTAACTCAAATCTTTGCTCCTGGGGGTGTCCCTGGAACAACATATTTTGAGATGGGGGTCCGCGGCCAAATACATACGTTTTTTAATAACGTTTTTTTTTTTAACTGTTAGGATTTAGAAGACATTTGTAGAATCCCCAGAAGCAAAGTTTTGAGTTACAAATGTTCGCTTTAAAAAACTATATATATTATATATATATATATATATATATATATATATATATATATATATATATACAAAATTGCAGATATTGCTGGGTCTTAATGGGTTAAGGAGCCCAGATCAGACAGAACTAGAGAGAGAGAGGGGGGGGGGGGTGGAGGAGAGATAACAGAAAGACAGACAGACAGACAGACAGACAGACAGACAGACAGACAGACAGACAGACAGACAGACAGACAGACAGACAGAGGTTTACTTGTCCATGGCTATGTGGTGATATACAAAACAAAATTTAAGCAATAAAGATGCACACATGTGCAGTTGATGCACTCACACACACACACACGCACACGCACACGCACACACACACACACACACACACACACACACACACACACACACACACACACACACACACACACACACACACACACACACGCAGCCCAGTTGAGCAGTCTGTCTGTTATCTTGTAAACAAGAAGACAGACTGTCACGAGGAGTACAAGCTGAACCCTGGCCCTGACGCCCGTCTGCTCTGCTCAAAACACCCTCTTCTTCCCCTCATGTTTGGGTGGCTCACAATTGCCCAACCCAAGCACACAAGAGAGACAACAGAGTTTGAGGCCAACGAATGGGCTGGAATGAGATTCAAGCTTTTGGAACAGGTCTTTCAGCTGTATAGTTATACGGGCTATCAATTAATCGATAATTGAGCTGGCAAAAAGCCGTTAACCTAAAACTAGTAGTGATACATGTGGTCTCAAACAGTCAAGACCTCACTTTTGACCATTCAGGAGGAAGTTGTTCACATCGTCTACACATGGTCAATAGATCCATTGAAACACAGGTATTCCATTTCCTAAAAAGTAATGTTTTTTTGACACACAAGGTTTCAGGCCAACAGCGACGATATATTATCAGTCGGCTGCATTGCAGGTGGATTCAACCACCACCAATCAAATGATTGCTTTTAATTACCTTTAAGAACAGTCTGCTACACTCGGTGCAACAGTGTATTGGTCATTTTTGCAGTGTCATGGCAGACAAGTTTCAAAACCATAATTTCTCTCAAGAACAAACTGATGTCCTTGCAAGGGAGGTGCAGAGTCATCAACATACAGCACCTCAAACAGGCCACCAAAAGCAGAAGATGTACTGTACAATTATCTTGGGAGGACATAACAAACACAGCTAATACATCTGGCACTTATATGAGAGGGGTTTCTCAGTGTACAGCCCAGTTCATAAGCCCAATTAAGTTTCAACAAAAAAATTACATGGACGGGATGCTGCTGCTAGACTTTTAATTAAAACCAAGAGAAGAGACCATATTATTCCTATTTTAACTTCCCTACACTGGTTGTCTGTCTGTTTTAGGATTGATCTTAAGATTTTACTGATTACATTTAAGGCACTTCATGGCCTGGCCCTTAATTACATTTTATGGTCAGTAATATACCCCACCAAATACTAACCTCCCATCAATGTTGACATACACCTGCTGGCAACATTGTTCTGTTCTGAACTTCACTTTCTATGTTCTTGCATGTGCATTTTGATGCACTGTACTGCTAGTGGTACCATTTTTAAGGTACTATTTGTTATATATATTTCCTTGTATCCTTTTTGCTGGGGCTGATTGTTTTTTTATGTACCAAGAAAATGATAATAAACTGAATCCTTATAAGAGTCAATAATTAACAATAAAATTAAACAATAAAGAATAACATTAGTGCACTGAAACAGTAAACTTCACTGGGAATGTATGAATTATAAATAACTATAAATAAATAAACACACACATATATATATATATATATATATATATATATATATATATATATATATATATATATATATATATATATATATATATATATATATATATATATATATATATACATGTATATATACATGTATATATAAGTTTTACAATATATATTTTTTACAATATTTTTGTGGTGTATATATATATACATATACCACAAAACAATATATATATATATATATATATATATACCACAAAAATAATAAAACAATTAGTAAATTACCAAGCTACTTTTTCTAGATTATGTTCTAAAATCATTGTTTTATCTGTGCATATAGGATGCTAGTAACTAACATCGGCCGATAAATGAGCTGATAAATTGATCGGGCTCCACATTCTTTTATTTTTTTCAATGCTTGCAGACGTTCACAACACTGTGTAAAACTAGGAAGCATTGCTTAAGATGTGTTCAGTGTTGGATTCTGAGGACACTGCATGGCAAAGACCTCTGTCTCTAAGGAAATACAATGCCTATTGTAATATTTCTCTTGATTTAGGTTGCGGTCCTATTTAAAGGTTGGACTTTCTCATACTGGTTGAGACCAGAGGCAAGCTGAACAGGAGGTGACAGCGAGAACACCTACAGTCATGAACAATCACCAGATGTGAGCTCCAGTGTTCTGAAACACCTGGTCTCGGAGCGAACCACCGCAATCACCATCTGGTCTGAAAATAGCCTTCATCTAATCAACCTCTGTGTCAAAAACTCTGATGAATTACATCAACATACAATAGGAAAAAACACTATAAAGAGGAAGAATAAAAAGGACATAGAGCAAACAGGTATAAAAATGGCCTGAAATGGTTCCAAATGACTTGGCAAAATATCCCTATGAAACAAACATCCTCCTCTTCCATTTACTGATTGTTTCCCTTTTCGTTGGAATGTGGGCACTACAGAAATCAATGGGGGGGGGGGTCCACTTAAAATTCATAGCAATTGGCACATTGTTACAGAGAGAGAGAGAGAGAGAGAGAGAGAGAGAGAGAGAGAGAGAGAGAGAGAGAGAGAGAGAGAGAGAGAGAGGAGAGGGAGTGGATGAGAGGGGAAGTCAAGCTGTCTATATGGAATTGCCTTGGAAGCTATTGCAGGGCAAATGCTTTCTATTAATAGTCCGAAAAGCACAGTTATTTTTCCATTTGGTGGCCAATCCAATCGTGAGTTACAGTAATAGGACAGTGGCTAGACTTCTACTCTAGTTGGCATGACCTGGAGGCAGGAATGTACTGTACGTACTCACAGAACCACCGCTCTGAAGAGAGGGGGAGAGAGATAAAGAGGTGAGTTGAGAGAGACAGAGAGAAAGTTCCCAGATCATCTGAAGCTCAATCACATCCTGACTTGAAATCTCCCAGCTGAAAATGCAACGTGCTCTGCTAAAAACGCTTCCAAACGCCCAGAGTTGAAAATATTGAAACTCTCGCCGCCCAGATAAAACCACCAGACGTGAACGAGCGCCACAAAATAGATGTTCAGAACCTTGTCACACTCCCATTTTAAACAATAAAAAACATGTACATTGCACTCAGGAGAGAAAACGTCTTGGCCCTTTCCAGTCCAATCGAGGCACTTGAGTCACGTTGTGAACTAAAAAAAACTGTAGAACACATCTTGTGATAAAAATTGCCCCGTTTGGCTGTTATTGTCATCATCTTGCTAAATATTTTCTTAACTCACACAACAAGGTGCACAGGGAGGAGATAATTACTAATTTTTCCTGTTGTATGGGTGATCATTGTGTGCACATGCAAAAGTTTACTCTGTCAAACGTTACAAAGGATGACAGATGATTAGAAATATTTATGCACAGTGCATGAACAAAAGACATGAGCATGCTCAGAGTGCCTGTCAGTGTGTTTGTGTGTGCGTGTGCACTGTGCATGTACTGTATGCATTATGCTGGCACCCATTCTTTCACTGGTGCTCAGATTTCTGTCCGCATGTTGGTTCTTGTCTGCAGTAAGTGTACCACATGTAGGAGTAGTTTCTCTTCTCTTCTGTTATGTAAAAACGATATGACTGTAGGCCAAAAACGCAAACCAGTAAGCAGGTCTGGCAAGCTACTGGAAACCATGAACCAAGGCTGACAATGAACTGAAATACATGATTGGAGTCAGTAATCTTATCTCCACATGAAAAGTGAAAATATGGAAGAGAAAAAAAAAGTCCACTGTATCATAAGAATATATACACTACCAAATATACAAATAGTAGGCCTACATACATACATTTGGTGGGAGTCGTCTTTATTAGCTCAGGTTACTAGATCCCTATTAACGCTAACTGCAGATAAATATGGATAATAATATTGATTATGGAATATTAACAATATATTACAGATATTGTGTCAAATTGTGATCGTAAGTAAACCAACTATTTTTTTACACACCACCCCCTCGCTAATGTTTAACAGATCACTCACTGCGGGCTGGGTGCGTACGTTTGAATGGGTAAAAATTACCTGAGATCACAAAGGGAAAAAAAAGAAGAAAAAACACTGACAGTGAACAATTAAGTGAATTTCTTAGTAGCAACACGCGAGGCTGAATTGAGCTCATTCTAGATACTTATCATATTAAATACTTTATACAAAATACTTACATGAATAAATCTTGCAGTAGGATATGAGTAGTTGTTAAAGCACAAGTTGACTGGGGTCCCCCAGGGGTCTATCCCAATCTTTTTTCCCCCTCATCTACACCAAACCCCTCGCCGGAAATAGCCAATCTACGAGCACAGCACACAACGCATCGCATGTTACGTGTTGGGACCTTGTGAGCTCTATTATGACATGCCCAGAATAGTGATAATAGGGTTCAAGTGGATAAGAAAACATCAAATACCATATCTCACATTTTGATCAACAACAGATGGAAAACACACACAAATGAAAGTCTCTGGGTAACTTTGGGAGTGGTTCTACGTTCTGATCGCCTGCCTAAAAGGAGGAGGTGGAGAAATAGGGAGAGAGATGTGAAATCCTTTTCTTCAGGGACATGGTTGCAAAAGGAACGCAATGTTTTTATGTTTGTATTTCTTCACAACAGCAACGATACATCACTGTCCAGGACTGATTGACCCCATGGGTCAAATAACACTACTTTATGCGCTTTTTCCATTCTATTCTATTCTTTTGCATTTTGTCATATCACATCAGTAACCCTAACCCTATTATTCCACGACCAACAAAAACCCACAAACGTTTCAGATTAGAAACAGCAATTCAAAGTGACATTTCAACTGTAATACCATTAAATCACTGCCGATAATTGAAAGATAAAGTCATCGTTGAACTCGGTCCCTATGCTTAAACCAGGAACTTCACTCCACTGGAGGGGGTTGTCAGCTCTAAAAAAGTCCATCCACACAACTATCTATACGTTTAAATATGTAGTATCTATTCATGTTATGTTAAAGCACCGAACTAAACTATTTGTTCATATTAATATAAATGAACTAGACATAAATATATCGTTCACCTCTGTCGTCATTATAGTTGTGGGACGGACTCTGCGTCCCACTTGAGTTACAACGATAAAAGGATATATTTATAGTTATAGCTGTCGTGCTTGGTGTGGACATGGAAGAGGGTCCTGCTGTTAGTTCTGGGCATGGCAGGTAGAGTTAACACCACCTAAGTAAGCTGACACACGTGGTATGTAGTAATCACAGAGACAATGGGAAAACCTGCCCAGCTGCATTCAGATGCATCAACATTCTTATCTTTCTAACTCAAAAGTACGCTCCCTTTCTGAGGGTAAGCTGCAATGCTAGTGTCAAACCAGATCAAGAACTAATACATTACTGCAACCTATTAACGTCACATATTAATCCATTAAGACGGGGAACGCATCCGTGTCATTTTAGATTTCTTCCCTGGAACAAAACATTTTGAGATGGGTCTGCGGCCAAATAAAACATATAAATGTAGCGGTACTACATGAAAAGGTTTGAGAACCACGGACATACTGTAGGAACATACGTTAAATCTTAAAACTGTGACATATTAACATAATATTGCAACATGAAATCAATAGATTGGATGTTATGAAGAGTTAAGTATTAGTGTACAGTAATTATTACTATCACAAATCAAAGTTTGTTGCATGATAGTGCTTAGAAACAAGAGAAAGGTAAAATGTAGAGTAATGTGCAGGCCAGGGTATTTCCTGTCTAAAGATGCGGTGGTTTCGGTGCAGTGTTTCATTTCTTTTATCACAGTGTGTGTGTGTGTGTGTGTGTGTGTGTGTGTGTGTGTGTGTGTGCATGTGCGTGTGCGTGTGCGTGTGCGTGTGCGTGTGTGTGTGTGTGTGTGTGTGTGTGTGTGTGTGTGTGTGTGTGTGTGTGTGTACTATACTTGTGAGGACCAAATGTCCCCACAATGTGAGAAATAGACATTGTGAAGAGTTAGGTTTAGGATTAGACATTTATAAGTTAGGTTTAGATAGAGGAGATAGAGTTATGCCTGATTTATAATTACTTACGCGCTTGTGTCCGATCTACAAGCTCACAACGTGTCACAGCTTGTAGATCTACAATTTTTCGGCTTTAGGCTTATGGTTAAAAATGACAAAAAAGTAGAAAATTGGCATTCATAAAATCGCTGACCTAAAATGTCGATGTCCTCACAAGTATAGTAGTATAAATGTGTGTGTGTGTGTGTGTGTGTGTGTGTGTGTGTGTGTGTGTGTGTGTGTGTGTGTGTGTGTGTGTGTGTGTGCGTGTGCGTGCGTGTGTTCAGAATCTATTCATGCATGTTTATCCTATTAAAACCGGGAAAGCATCTGTGTCATGTTAAGACTTTTGCAAAAATAGCAGATGTACAAGCTCACAGAGTGTCACCTCGTGCCGCATCTGCTAGTTTTGAACTTTTTTTTTAATCCTGAAAGTGTGATGAGAACTACTGATTTAAAAGGCATTTGTAGAATGCAGAAAAAGAGAAAAAGAGAGAAAACAGACAACCCACAGCTATGACTTCCTGACCTCACCATGTTTACCATCAGTATTGTTCGGTATCGCTGACTGAAATGAAGAAATACCCTGCATCCTCACCTCACCTCACCATAACCATAAGATCTGAAACCTAGTCTATCACTTTGGAAAGAAGCAATGCATGATTGATTTGACACCCGCAAGCATGTGTATTGTAATTGCCTGTTGTTTATCGGATAATCAATTTATAATAATCCCTAATAATTATTATAATTATAATAATCCCTATATATAAAGCACTAAAAATGCTTTACATGAAACTGAAGAAATACAATAAAAATCAGCAAAAGAACAAACAAAAAAATGATAACAGGATGTACAAAATGTAAAGTGCATGTGCAAAATAAAACATTAAGAGACTTAAACAATACAATTTAAAAAATGTGAATGATGTTAAGTCCTTTCAATAAAAGTATGTCTTAAGAAGTGAAAACACTCATTTATCAGCTTGAGCTCCTCAGGCAGGTCGTTCCAGAGAAGACAAGCTCTGACAAGGCACTATGGCTGCAACTATCCATTATCTTCTTTGCGATTATTCTATTGATTGCTAATTTGATTTAAGTATTGTTTTTTATTTTAATGTATCAACTAATCGATTAACGACATAAGCATTATTTTCTACTTTGTCGCATAACAGTGTTGAGCAATAACAGGGAAAATAGCAGATCTGTGAGCCACTGTGCAGATGTGTTGCGAGCCTGTAGATCTGCTATTTCTGAAAATGTTTTTAAAAGAATCGCCTATAATTACGTAACATCCCCAAAATAGGGATCAGAGATTATTCATCGATTATGTTATTAAATTGTCGATTATTGATTATTTTTCAAGTTGATTCGTTTGTTTAACTGTTGTACCACAATCACTCTTTGTCCTCAGCACACTGGTTTGTAATAGGTTAATAACTCTAAAATGTAATTAGGGGCCAGGCCATGAAGTGCCTTAATTAGTAAAATCTTTAAATCAATCCTAAAACAGACAGGCAACTAGTGTAACAGCAGCATTTTGTACAATTTGAAGCCTATTTCAGCCTATTTCTTTTTTCTTAAGACATGTTAATATTATCGCTACAATAAATAAAGACATGTATGATGATTTTGGTGTCTCAAAACAAACAAAAAATGTATGTATTCTAGAACTGGACTGGGTATTGGCAGGTTACTCACGACATGATGTGTACAGACAAATACAAACATTTTATACAAATAAAATAAAAATAAAAATCTATACCTATCCCAATATAAAAAAATTGAGCACAGCCCTAACCCATTAAAACCGGGAAAGCATCGGTGTAATTTTTGAGTTTTCGTTGGCTATACAAAAATAGCAGATCTACAAGCTTGTACATGTGCATTAAAATGGAAGGAGATGTTGTGCTTACATATAAATGTCACCAAGGGGAAGCATATATAAGGCAAAATAAATATTGGACATAAAACCGAACCTTGGGGTACTAGTTATAGAGGAGGGAACAAAAATCCTGTGATATGTCAATAAGACACAAACCACTGCAAAGCAGTCCTAGATAGGCAACCCATTATGTGTAATCTATTGAAAGCATATTATAATCAGTGGAGTCAAATGCTGCACTCCAGTCCAACAACTCAAGTATATGGAACCGTCACTATTCATTATAAGATTCTGTGTGACTCTAAGTGCAGTGACGGCACTGTGGTGCTGAGTGTCAAAATCCTGAATGAAAATGTTCAGATATATTACTCTTTTTCATGGCTTCCAGAGGTTGTAACAAGAGTGCCTTTTCCATATATACTGTATATATATATATTTTAAATTAATGGCAATTTAGAAATTGGTCTGTAATTGTTACAAATGGTTGGGTTGAGACCATGTTTTCTTAGAAGAGGCTGAACAAAAGCGATCTTAAAATATAAAAGGAGTGGTCCAGTAGATAGATACAGAGCTAAATGGAAAGCAAAGGGCAACCAATTCCAAAACATGTTTAGAAAAAATACATTAAAAAAAAACTTGAGAGAGTATATCAACCAGGTTAAGAGGAAGGTTTCATTTGAGACAACAAGAATTGGAATAAACTGGTTTAAAGTTGTACGGTGAGGGCAAAGTACATCTGTGAATGATATTGCAGCAGAGATCATACATCTGATAGCTCCAACTCTGTGTTTCTGTCTGTCCAACGTTTTTTCTAGAATCTACGGTAGGCCTACACACAAAGTTGCACTGTCCTCCAAACAGAGTAAACCAAGCCCACCCAAACTGTGCCAACGAGAGCGCCAACCAGAGGACTGGACTGCCCCATTAGTAGAAACGAAATTTGGCTGTCTGAGCACCCACTCATTTGGCTGGTAGAGAATTTACTCATCATGGCCAATACATACACCAACACACACGATGGTTGCTAATCTTCAAAGCTTGGCACAGTGGGTGGCTAGACACCACAATCTCTGTCTGGTTGGCACTACTATTGAGTAAAATTACAACCACATTACATTTATCTGTTTTTTGGTCTAATCCTCTGTTTTACCCTCAAACAGGTTGCACTGTTTGGAAAGAAGTGACAAGTCAAACCAAAGTCAAGTTGAGTGGGAGGTAAAAGTTCCAAGAATGGATAGCAGTTGGGGGAAGAAAAAAAAAGAAAAAAAGAAAAAAAATGGAATGGATCATTTGATTACCCCCACACACTTAAAATGCATATACAAGGATATTCTCGTGAATTATAGCTATTCCCATTCCCCAACCCCGAACCATAACCACAACTTTACATACGGTAAATGCCTAGTCCCTTAACATGAACTCAAGTTAAACCATAACCTAATCCCTGTCTCTGACATATACAATTTCCTCTGTGGTGACATACATACAACAATCTCTAATCTACTTTCTGGTAATGGATAACACACACAATCAGTAAAGTTCTTCTAAGTCCATGAACATGTCTGAGGCTAAGTATTTTGTAGTAAGAGCTCTGGTATGTACATAGGCTGCTTTGGTCAGACCCTGATAAGGCTTGACGATAAAGATTAAATGGACTGTCTATCATAAGCACTTTTTGTTATTCAGACACAAAATTAATTAATCACATCTTGATCTTGTCAAACAGGATACAGGCAGTGGTATGCATCACAACCATTTATATTTGCACATGCACGCAAGCACACACACACACGCACGCACACGCACACACACACACACACACACACACACACACACACACACACACACACACACACACACACACACACACACACACACACACACACACACACACACACACACTGTATAGACAATGAGGTACAATGCGCTCAACTAACTGATGATTCTATCTTTAAAACTAGGTGCTGGATCCTTACTCACTTGAACCCTAGCGTCTCTATTCTGGGCATGTCATAATAACAGGCGAAGATCCATTGTGAGCTTGTCGATCGGCTATTCTCTGCAAAAAGATTTGTTGTAGAGAAAAAAAAGGAAGGGGCCAAGGATAGGGCCCTTGGGGGCCCTGGTCAACGAAGTATATCGGGTATAAGTGGTTAAAGTGGTAAATAGAAGGCAAGGACAGCACTCCAAATTGTGGATTTATTGCCACATGGATTTGTCAGACAAGATGCCCTTCATCAGCATTGGTCATTTCTCACACAAAAAATATATTTCACAAATCTTCATGTGTGTGTGTGTGTGTGTGTGTGTGTGTGTGTGTGTGTGCGTGCGTGTGCGTGTGCGTGTGCGTGTGAGTGTGTGTGTGTGTGTGTGTGTGTGTGTGTGTGTGTGTGTGTGTGCGTGCGTGCGTGAAATCCTGTCCTTGCCTTTGTTTATATCTATTTATAAAAATACACAGTATGATATACTGAAGTGCAGCTACACTCACCCTGTCTCACATCCACCAGATAAGAGGGCTTTCACTGGCTATATGGAGCTGGCAAGCATGAGGTTGCAGGAAGGTGAGAGGAGATCGTGGTGTGTGTGTGTGTGTGTGTGTGTGTGTGTGTGTGTGTGTGTGTGTGTGTGTGTGTGTGTGTGTGTGTGTGTGTGTGTGTGTGTGTGTGTGTGTGTGTGTGTGTGTGTGTGTGTGTGTGTGTGTGTGTGTGTGTGTGTGTGTGTGTGTAGAGTCATACTTTTCCCCAGGAACCAATGACTGGGACAGAAAGCTCAGCAGAAGTGCAGACAGCTAACTATCATGTGGTCTGGTGTCAGTTACTACCTCTTTTCTCTTTAGCGTGCAACCCTGTGGTCACCATGTACGTACCACAGTGTATGTCACCGGGCCTCCCTGTGTAGTGTACGTGTACACATGCATGCCTTTCCATGCACGGCTGTATTATACCGTACTGTATTTCAGTGCATATAGATCTAGATTTGTTGAGTATATGCATGGATATCTTTCATCGCAGGCGTGTGTATGTGTGTGTGTGTGTGTGTGTGTGTGTGTGTGTGTGTGTGTGTGTGTGTGTGTGTGCGTGCGTGCGTGCGTGCGTGCGTGCGTGCGTGTGCGTGCGTGTGCGTGCGTGCGTGTGCGTGCGTGCGTGTGCGTGCGTGCGTGCATGTGTGTGGTGTAGTAGACATCAGATGCGGTAGATTTCCTGTTGCTTCATCCTCTCTAGTTGCACTTCTCGCTTCCCGCTGCAGCTCAGTCAGCTCCAGCGTGACAACGATGACGCAGACGGCGCTAGTCGCCTCTGGTACATGCAATACTGATGCCATATTACCAGGCTGATATAGTTCCCCTCATGTATCTCTTTAACCACATGAACCCTAGCGTCCCGTTTCCGGGCATAAATAATAGGCGAACATTTGTGGGAAACACCGGTACCGTAGGTGAACATTCGTAGTAGCCAACCTACATGCTCACAACGCGGCACAACGTGTCACAATCCGTTGTGATTTCATAGATGGGCTATCTTCAGCGAAGAGATTTGGTGTAAAGGGAAAAAGGAGGGGAGCAAATATAGACCCCTGGGGAACCCCATAGGGCCAACCTGATGGTTTGGTTGGCTTTGACTCCTGTTTGATAGCTTTAAAACAACTCTTAGTCATCCTCAGTGTTCATTTAACTCAGTGTAAAATGTTCCTTCATCAGGGTTAAATGAACACTGAGGATTTTACTGTGTGGAATCATAACAGACAAATCTCAACAGAATAAGTTCTAATGTCATCACCAACCACACCTCATTTGCTCATTCTTGGCACTGACTAGCGACTACAATTCATTCTGGATAGCTTTGAATAGCCACTATAGCGACTGAATTATAAAAGTTACACTGCAAAATCTAAGTAAAAACACCACAAAAAGTGGGAATAGCGGCACTCTATAAAATGCAAGGCATGATTCAGATGCGCATTATTTTATTTACAGTACTTATCAGGCTGATGACGCGCTTCGGTCTGAGCCTTCATCAAAGAAATGATGCTACTTTGATGAAGGCTCTAGACGAAATGTATCAGCCTGATGTAGCATAATAAATGATTGTGCATCTGAGTCAAGCCTTGCATTTTTATTTTCAGAGAGCCACTACTCCCACGTTTTGAGGTTTTTAAACTTAGTAGTAGGCCTACTGTTTGTAGCTAAGCACCGACGGCCACAGGCAACCAGAGGAAGCGTCTTATACACCACTTATACACTTATTATGCACCACACCATTAATTTGACTCTTTAGTCTTACAGTATAAAAGTGGTACCGTAAGGGTCAATCTTCCCTAATATGCATGTCTACTGTATTGCACAATCAGAGTGGAACATAATGAGCATATGATCAGTTTAAACTTGAACATCTTTTCCTACCAAAAAATGAAACCAGACTTTCACTATGGTGTCTACTTCTGCTTTTGTCTGAGGCTATACAGAGTTTAGCAGAATGACAGTGAGCTACAACTCACACAGTAGCTTCCTTCCAGCAATTATTCATGGTGTTTGTACAAAATGATATTGACTGACATTACCGCTCAATTAATTATGCCTTACTGGGCGTTAAGTGTTTGCCTCTACTGTATCTATCTACCTATACATTCCAGGAATCTCAGTATGTCTGTACTTCACAGATCTCGAGAAACATTCATCCGATCGACATCACACTTGCCACAATGTCTATTGCTTGACGACCAATGGAACTGCAGTCTTAAGTGTTATGTAAGTTGATCGGATAAGCAGTTCTCCAGAACGGCCCTGGCCTGCTCTATATCTGCTCTAAATATTCATATCTCATGAACCGCTCATCTGATTAGCCTCAAAATTGGCGAGTGTGTTGGTGAGGACTCAAGGAAGTCCAGTGTTGAGTGTTAATTTGATCGGATGATCGATTCTCCAGAACCGGCCCACTCGGTTCAAGCTAGTATTCCGAATGACAGCCTTGCACCGAATGTGCATTGCACTAGTTTTTTTTTAAAGAAATGGACAACACTTCTCAAAGAGGTTTCCTGGTGCAGAGTCAATACAGGCTGAGCCGTGGTGCTTTACTGTAAACGTAAAAACAGATAAAGATGGTGGATTGTCTGTTGTACTTAAAATAGACGTTTATCTTCTGCTTTAAGCTCAGGCTGTCTACAGCTATATTGGAGCCAAGCAGCATTGCAACATCATGACATGACATGAAAGTCGTGAAACTTCCTATATGTATTGCAAGACAATATGTATATCTTGACAGTGATGGACAACGTTGATGGTCAAATGTGATAAAGCACCAGCGGTGTCGTTTAACAGCTTGCAGTGCTCCACCCTGACATTATGATGGCATGAAGGGACAGTCCCCAAGCCTTTGAACATTCACACACAACCTAATACATGATGGGTGGGGAGCAGAGAATGGATCTGCATTGAGCGAATACAAACCCAACACCTGAAGTATGCACATTAGTCAATGGTCATACACGTGCTGCACACACACACACACACACACACACACACACACACACACACACACACACACACACACACACACACACACACACACACACACACACACACACAGTGATGTCATTCTAAGGGAAAGGACGCAAAACAATGCGTGCACCAGATAACGTGAAAGAGTTTGACGTCACAGGCGACGGGCGTACGAGAAATACACAGCCATAGGGTATTTTATTACACACTACTACATAGTATATATATATATAGTATATATAGTATAGGTTATTTTGTTAACACTGTGGTATTAAACTTCCTGTGTTGAATTTCCCTTCAACACATGCAAAGCCGATCACATGCATAGACGAGCATTCATAGGCACAGTTGTCAAAAAAAGGGCCAATACTGTACCTACGCAAATCTGAAATTACACAAAAGGTTGCGGATGTTTTTAATGAGCCGTGGGGCCGCGGAACTTCGAGGAACATGAGAAGAACTCAAGACAAACAGGCCCACAAACACACAATCTGGTGTTCAGGATATGTCCTACATTGTTGGCTGAGTAATAATGTGGTGGGGACGTGAGGACGCCTTGATTCACATGACAACAGGGCTGTCTGTCTCTGAACTGACCTCCACTCACCCACACACCCACACACACACACCCACACACACACACACACACACACACACACACACACACACACACACACACACACACACACACACACACACACACACACACACACACACACACACACACACACACACACACACACACAGAAGCAAAAAGTTTCACTTACGGAGACAAGAGCAGGCATAAATACAAACATGTACCCACATAATATATACATATGTATATGTATATATATGTATATATATGTATTACATATTTATATCTATACTGTAAACAGAAGGAGGAGGAGATAGTGAAAGCGAGGAAGAGGAGGAGGAAGAATGACAAAACAACACTTGGGGCACGTGGCTGTGTTTCTTCGCCAGCCAATGAGATACATTGTCAATGTATAAGCTTCACTGGGAACGTGTGGCTTGCACAATAATTCGAGGACGTGAACTCTCACCTAATTCCTTTAAATAGTTATGAGTTAATGGTTGATGAGTCCCTCGGGCATGATGAGCTTCCTCACTGGATAAGAGGGAAGGAGCGGTACCCACTGTCAAGGCCTCCCTCTCCCGTACACACACACACACACTTAACACACACAAGCACACACAGAGACACGTTTGTATTACTATACTTGTTAGGACATCAACATTTTAGGACAGCATTGAAAATAGCTGGCAATAGCCGGCTAATAGCTAAAGCTATATTGGCAATTTTTTGGTGCGTGACATCAGCGCGCAACTAAGTATAGGGAAAACTCGAGCCCCAACCCCTAAACCTAACCTCTAAATGCCTATTCGTAAACCCCAACCCCGACCTCAATGTCTATTTATCAAATTCTACTATACTGGACTGGTGGTTACATTAAGGCCCTCAGAAGAATAGTAAAACAAGCACACACACACACACACACACACACACACACACACACACACACACACACACACACACACACACACACACACACACACACACACACACACACACACACACAGTGATGCAGCAGATGAAAGACGGGGTGAAGGGCTTACTGGAACGCCACAAGGTAGGAAGAGGGAGAGGTAGAGGACAGGACAGGGAGGGGTCGCCCCCTGTTCCTACAGCAGAATAGGAAAAGAAGGGAGTGCATTGCCTGTAACCGCAGCACACTACAACGTTCAGAGTGTTCATGTACAGTAACTGAGGGAGAAACTTTTAAAATGGACAATGCGAAAACATGTCTGATAGCTGCATATTGGTGTTTACTGTAGATGTGTCATTTCGACTAGAGTCCGACTGATATAGCAGTATATATCACAGGCCTATATCACAGATATCAATATTGATGTGTACTGATATGTGTCGATATGGAAACTTATTTTTTTACGGGTAATATAGAAATGTTTCTATTTGTGTTTCTAATATATTTATTTATATTGATTACATTCCCAGTGAAGTTTATTGTTTCAGTGCACTGATATTATGAATCGACACTGACTCTGTGGTTGAGTCTGGGATCGAACTGGGAACCTTCAGTTTCCCAAGCAGCTGCTCTACCACCTGAGTTACTGTCCCCACTATCAATAATACCGGTTGACATTCAACAATTAGCATGTTTGCATAATTGTAATACATGAGAGAGTGTGGTGGAACACAATGCAAGAGCGCAATATATCATGAATTAACCACTTCAGCCCTATTTCAAATATAGTGCCAATTTCGGAAAATGTACTTCGCAATTTGTACTTTTGAATACTTTGAGTATATACTTGAGTATATACTTTGTCCACCACTGGTGATTATGCAATTCAGTGGGCCACAGAGCATCCTCCACATATCAAGCCAAATAAATTGACATGAGTTCCCATGACAGCAGAGAGGGTCTTGACCCACAGAGCTGCCGTTTGGTCCCACATCTATCTAAAGGATACTCGTGTCAGGGGCTACTGCTCTGTTTTTAATAACTTCTGCTCAAGTGCGCTGACAAGTGGACTCATTATACACTGTCTGTGTGACACACAGACAGTGTGTGTGTGTGTGTGTGTGTGTGTGTGTGTGTGTGTGTGTGTGTGTGTGTGTGTGTGTGTGTGTGTGTGTGTGTGTGTGTGTGTGCACGTGCATGCAGACACATGGGATTCTTTTTTGTGGAGATGAGCCAATCAATTAACCATTTAACCACTTAAACCCTATAACAAAGTATATTGTACTTTGTTATAGGGTTTGACCGGGGTCTGAACATGAGCGCCTCCTTTTTCCACTCTACACCAAATCTCTTCGCCGAAAAAATTAGATACATTTTTTGCTGAATTTTCTCTTATTATCATATGTCCAAAATAGGGGATATGGGTTCATGTGCTTAAGTTCCATTTATGCCTATGACATTTCTAAAATACAGTGGGGATGCCAGGTTAAAAATTGCTCAAAATGATCCTTGGATTTAGTTTCAAATGTCTGCCCGAAAACATGTGATACATGATGATGTGAATCCAATGAAAGAATGACTAGAAGAGCTGAAGCTTTCGTTCTCAATGGTTCTGCTTGACAAACAAATCTCATCCGTCAAAAGGCTTCTAAAGCCTGATTTATACTTTGTTGTACGGCGGTGTTGTGTGCCCAAAAAAGATCTACAAGCTCAGGCACTTTTTTCTAGTTAGTATAATTATTATCATTTTCCAAGCGAGCATCAACATATAAATCACTGTATGTAGTAAGAGGCAGTGATATTCACTACCATACAGTGTCTCATCAAACTAAATCAACTCATCTATACAAAAGTCTCACATTTGCAATATGATTAGAAGCATTACAACTGGGGATCTTATTATGGATTATATGGATTATTATGCCTTGGTTGGACACAGGCACAACTGTGTGCAGTGCTGCTCGAGTTAGTTAGTTAGTTAACCACTAGAACCCCAGCATGCCAATTCTGGGGGGAACATTCCCCCTAAAAAGCATTGGCTATTTTTTTATTTGGTGTAGAGATATGGTGTAGAGTAGCCGGAAAAAAAACGGTCCAAGTACAGTTGTAACTCAAGTCCGTTGCTCGGAGACTTCTAAGACTGTTTCTATAAGACTCTAAGAATACGTTTAAGTGCTTAAGTTGTTCATTGTGTGATCACAGGGAGTGTGTCCAATGGTAGGCAGTGTCTGGGCAGAGTTAAAGGTGGCTTTCAGGCCATGTGAGGGACAACATAAACACTGCACGGTATCTGGGGGCACTCCTTTCATTTATGACCACAGAACAAAGTCCAAATCTTGCTCTCTCTCTCTCACGCATAAGCACAAACACACACTCGCACGCACGCACGCACGCACGCACGCACGCACGCACGCACGCACGCACGCACGCACACACACACACACACACACACACAGGTACTGCATCGCACAATACATCAGTCTATTTATTTTCAAGTATTTTTTTACTCTCTCAGGGCTGCTGGTTTTATTACACTATTTCACAAAATAACAGCTAATGGTCTGAATTGTCCTATACTAGTCGAGGTCACAAGTCACACTGGAGGTCAAACTGGACAAATTCAATTCCTGCTCATGGAACACTTCTGAAGAGGAACTACTCAAAATGACGACAATGGATACTTTGGCCTAACAAATGAAAGGACACACAATTAAATGTATCCCCAGTGAGTCATCATTAAGCTCAGACATGACCTTGAATCCACATTTCATAAAAATAAAGAAAATGTCCTCATGGTTTCTTCATTGACTTAAAAGGTCACTTCTTGGTTCATCACTTCTCCTGTCTTAAAATAGTTTAAAACTAAAGATATTGCGTATCACTGGTCACTGTGTCTTGACCTTAATTCACTTAATGTGAATACACATACAGGGTGAGCAGAACATATCCAATTAAAACATTTCAGGAACAACGCCCATACTATCATTTTTGTTTTTAAATACGTTTTACTGTATATTTTTTAATGTTTGACAAGGTTTACCATGCCTATTACATTTCTAAATATTGCAGTAAGCATAAGCAACAAAAGTACTTAGCAGCACTGTATTAACCTGCATAAATGCAATCAAAGATGTGCATTAAATGTTTACAAAACCGTTCTATTCTTATTTTATTAATGGTATCAGTTTTAGTGTCACTGCTCTAGACTATATTTATTGTTAAAAGGGCATGCTTTAGAAATCTTTTCTTTGTGGGTCTTTCATTATGTTTATCAATAACCCACTAAACTGAGGCAACCTTATTTGAACTCTCCTGGCCTCTTGAATAAGTTGGAAATACACTGATATATTTACTGTACAGCAGAGTTTAGGTCTGGCATAGCACTTGACTTTCCAGTAGACTTTTGATGTGTGAAGCATTGGGATTGAAAATCTAACAGTTTGATGATACTGAGACAGTGAACTATATAGTCGGCTGTGGCAGCGAAACGCACATGGGTTTAGATTTCAAACTCAAATTATAACAATGACACCCTCATGTCATGGTATAGAATGTAGCCTACATGTTCAACTTCCACTGTAAACCTATGGTAAATAAAACACAAAACACATCAAACTATTTTAGGCTTTCTTTGAACACAACTACCAGAGAAGATTACAATGAACAGTGGAAACAACAATGCGTGCTGCATTGTTTATGCTGAGTCACAACTGAGATTTTACAGTCAGCATAGAGTAGAGGCTGTAAATCATAGCCTATTGGCACCTACTGCTGCAAGTTGCACATCAAGGTGACAGTGGTGTACAAAGTACTCAATTTCTTTTTACTTAAGTAAAAGCATCAATACCACAATGTAGAAATACTCCATTACAAGTAAAAGTCCGGAATTCAAAATTGACTTGAGTAAAAGTACAAAAGTATTGGCATCAAAATATACTTTAAGTATCGAACGTAAAAGTACTCATTATGCAGAATGTTCAATTTAAAGTTTTCAAAATGTATACAAATCTTTTGAAAATAGACGATCTACAATCTCACAAGGAGTTGCAATGAGCTTGTAGATCTGCTATTTTCCAATGGCCAAAATATATAGAGCTTGGTTAATGTATGTTTAGTAATACAAATCTAAATCTACAAAGTAACTAGTAACTAAAGTTTTGAAATAAAGGTAGTGGAGTAGAAGTAAAAAGTATTGAAAATTGGAAAAACTAAAGTTTGAGGTATATATGGAAAATACCTCAAAATTGTACAAAGAACAGTACTTGATTAAATGTAGTACTTAGGTACTTTACACCACTGCAAGGTAATGATAACCTTGTTCAGTTCTGCCTAATGAAGTGGTATTTTGTACACTGAACACTGCATGCATGATGTTTCATGTGCGAGTGTACTCACGTGAACACTGAGGAGATTTTGGCTACAAAAAAAAGTGCATTTGTAATTTACTCACCTGCAAAACTGCGATCACTTTGACTGCTTAAAAATGCTGCCCCGTGTGTAGGATAAGGATACATGTCAAAAACACAACGTGCTCATTCATTTCATATGGTCATTAACAGTAGAATACAAATCGCACCTGACCCTGGGCCATCAATCCTGTCACTGACCCATGCTGCCATGACATGCCATGCACCCCATCCAACTCAATACCTGAACCCTGCGAGGTTTTTAGCCTCAGGCTCATTTACTCACCTGAACTTGAAATAATGTGTTGACTTGAGAGTAGGTTTATCTTCTTTCAGACGTCTTCTTTGTAGGTTTATCTTCTTTTAGACGCCTTCCTCCTGGTTTTATCGCAGCGCGACAAGTTTGCGCGTCTTGACTGCCTCGAATTTTATCGCGTCTCGTCGCCTGTCAATTAGCAGCGCAGTGAATGTCAGCGAGCAGCGCTTTGATAAGGGAAGTCTCCTCTATAATAACGTGGTCACTGGTCACGTCTCTCTGACCACTGCTGTTGTTGTGGAGGAGGTTTATGTCATGCTGGTTGGTCAGAGTGTCTGCCTACCTCTCATTACTCTCTCCTCCCTCTTCTCTTCAGTGGGACTCCTTGGGAGCAGCGTGGAGAGACGCGGAAGCATCAAATTACCATTACAGTTAAGATCTGGAGGGATGGCTACTCATTTAATGGCTACTGGGAATTTGTTCTGAGAGAATACAAGATGGTCAAACTTTATATGGGTTTTTGAATGAACACTAATTTAGGGATATAAATAAACTTAAAGCAGGGGTCTTCAACGTTTTTCATGCCAAGGACCCCCTAGCTGAGAGAGAGAGAGATGAAGCAGGGACCCCCACATACTACATATTGTATGGAATTGTGTTTATGTGCCTCAATACGTAATTTGACCTTTCACTCTGTACTTTATCTGCTCTTTTCCCCCCTACACTAAACCCGAAAATAGCCAATCTACAATTAAGCTCAATTAGCTTGTAGATCTGCTGTTTTTGGGATAGGGATGCTAGGGTTCAAGTGGTTAATGTATAAAAGAAAATCATATCACACAAAGATTTGTCGGCCTCCCTGTAGTAACTCTGAGGACCCCCTGGACCATAATGTTTTGGTCATTGTGGTCTTTATTGGCCAGATTGTTTGTTGGTTTGTTTGTTTGTTTGTTTGTTTGTTTGTTTGTTTGATTGATTGATTGATTGATTGATTGATTGATTGATTGATTGATTGATTGATTGATTGATTGATCAGTCAGCCAGTCATTTTATCAACGTTAATGAACAAATTACACAAAAAATTTATCATAAATAAAAACTCTTAAATCCCATAATAACCACACAACAGGAAAACATTAGATATGTTGAAATACAATAAGAATCATACAATGTTCTTTATTCCATTTGTAATATGTATACATATGTGTAAGGAAGCACCATTATAAATTAATAATATAAAGTATTATCAAATTCTTTTTGAATTCTGTTCTGTTAATTGAAGTCCATTTTAGGGTATAACTTAGGCCCCCCCAAGGGAACTAAAGGGCAAACAACATATATCTGAGTATTCACTTTCATACTACAGGTATACTGATCTAACTGATGGGAATCTGTTCCACTGAATAATAGTGCTTCTATCTGCAGTATTAGTGCATTTCTGAATGATTTGATGGAGCCACAAAAATGTACAGTATTAGTAAAAATGTATAGTATATACATACATTATGTGAAAATGATTCGTATGAAGTGTAAACCATTGCGAAAGCATCACAGTAAAACATGGATGGACCATATATTTAACTCAGTATTGTTCAGAATGCAGTTTATCTCAACAGCATGGCTCATCATGCTTTCAGCCTTCATACCCATGCAGGGGTTCCCAAACTTTTCCATGCCAAGGACCCCCAAATAGTCATAACCTCTGGCTACAGCCCTCTTGGGAAATGAATAAGTAAAGCAATCTAAATAAATAGAAAGGTTTAGCTGTGATTTTAATGAGATTTGTTGTAGGCCTGCAGTTTTCTGCTAGGTTTTCTGGGGGGCGTCCAAGTTGCGATTTACCATTTGCATTTTCCCAAAGAAATAAATAATAATAATTATGTTTATTTAAAAAATATATATATTGACAATAATGACATGCCCAAAATATAGGGACACCAGGTTTAAAGTGATTAACACTAATTATATGCATGAGTGGTAGAGCAAAATTTGTATAAATATGCATTTTTTGCATTTACAGTATGAGATTGGATGAAAGAACAAACGAATGGATGAATGAATAAACATGATAGTGATGTTAATGATAAAATATATAGCGGTATTCCAAGTTTCATGTTCTATTTTGTTCTCCTGTCTGTAATTCGCTGTGAATATATCATGTTTATCAATTGATTGATCGATAATATACCTCAATTTATTGTGGACAGATAACTAACTTTTTATTTTTGATCTCTCTAACACATCTCATATCTTAAAATGCTTAATTGGGAGGTCATTAAGCCTTATTGATCAGTCCCCAGGCGTCTAACTTGGTCTCCTCCTTTTTCCCCTCTAGCCTACTTCTCTTTCCCAAAAATTGCCAATCTACAAGCTCACAAGCTTTAAATGAGTTGTGAGCTTGTAGATCTGCTATTCTTGCTGAATGTCTTTCTATTTTCCCCAAATTTCATATTATGACATGCCAATAGGGATGCTAGGGTTCATGTGGTGGAAAAATATGCATCTGTAATTACAGTGATACGCAAAACAGTAGGACAAAAATGTGCAATAATGAAAAATCACAGCAATCACTGCTAGTAAGAATCCTGGGTGCTCAATAGTGCAGTGATACTAAAGTAAAGTGAAGGTAGTTTTAGGCTGGTAGTTCTAGAACTGTTGTATCATCAGGAATGACTTTGGTAAGCCGCACTCAAATCCTTTGTGCGCCTACTGTAGTCAATTTAAACAATCATAATGCAGTGATAGCTGGAAAAGGCAAGAAACATGCATTTCTTTGGAGAAGATGTGATCTACTTTGGTTTAACCACAAACAATAATTAAAATGAATAATTTCCTTTGACCTATTTGAAATATATTTTCTTCTGAACAAATCTTGGCACACCTGGGCTTTCTGAAAGCCACTGAACTAGGCTATAGTTAACATAGGTCAACCCACAGGTCTATAGAGCCTTTTATCCGTTATGAATTGATATACCATGATGGAGACTAGACAGTTGGCACACTTTACTTATATTTCCACACTTACTTACACACAGACACACACACACACACACACAGACACACACACACACACACGCACACGCACACGCACACGCACACACACACACACACACACACACACACACACACACACACACACACACACACACACACACATTTAGACGTATACATACCAGAACACCCTACTCATAAGCTCTTTGTACTGAACTATATGATGCCCTTGAGAGTTTTGCAGTAACAAATACAAACATGCAATAACTTCTCAGTGTTTACACAGTTGAGATGAGAATTCTCAGTGGTATTAGTTTGGGCGGACAGATCAGGGGTCTGGCATCCTAAAACGTTCATCACAAAGTTGTGCTGTATCTTACAACACACGCATGACACAGTAATTATTTTAAAATTGACTCCTTTGCCAGTTTATGTTTTTATATGGCTGGAACACAACTTTTCCAGTGATAGAGTTTACTGGTCTATAGGCGAGCGGTTTACTGTAAGCTACACTCTTGTTGTTCAGTAAAGTTACAATAATACAACTAGACGTGGACAAGATGTCCTCATCAACACGGTGCTCCAGAGGAGAATGTTGCTTTGTTTTTCCTTCCAATTCCAAAAACCGAAAACTGTCATATTCATCAGTGGATTCACTCTTTAATAGATATTTTATCTGCCAAAGTCTCTGTTGCTATAGGATGAACCAGTTAGGCCAGGTTGGTGACACTTTCTATGCATCCCATGTCTATAATGCACTATAAACTCATAAATAATCATAATGCTTCATAACAATAATCATAATCATAACATAAAGCATTTTATAAGGACTTATTAGTTCAAGTATAATACTATTTCATAATTGCTGGACCATAGTGTATGATAATTGCCATCGTTGTAATACATTAATGTTATATTGAATTAGTGTGATTATAAGTCACCATAAGTAAAGCAATGACATTCCTGTGTAGTCAGATTTTTTTCATAAATGTAATGCTATTTGTTTTACTTTAAAGCACCCAATGACCACTTAGACTTATAATCATTATCATGCATTATACAATTATGCATTATACAATTATTATTATAAAGTAATATGGAAATTATAATAAAACTATGATCCTGGCCACACAAAAAGTCTGTGACCGGTAATTATGAAGTATTATGATATGAGATCGTTATCATTATAATGTATTGTGATTACTGTTATAAAGCATTATGAGTATTTATGAGTTCTTATAATTACATTATACAGTGTTATAAGTAGATTATAAAGTATGTTTAAAAAGAATCATAGAAATGGGATGCATAGCGAGTATAACTTACTGACACCTTAAATTAAGGAAACCTGTAATCAGGAGGGAAATGTTCCCCAAAAAAACAAAAAACTAAGATAGGCTCCCTCGTTTCTTAATCAACATTTACACAGATGTGTTTCATAATATTTTTTGTTACTAATCAGATCCCTGGCACCATCAGGAGACTGTATTGTGTTCCAGCTGTGTGCTTGCCCATCGACTTGAGCAAGGCACTTATCCCCAAATGATCCATAGGGAGGGGCATCATACTGAGGGTTCCTCTTCACTGCATGTAAAATGCATGTGGCTGTGGTGGGTATGCTGTGTATCTGAGTATATGAAATGACCAATTAAAATGATCAAATTAATAAAATGTCTAATAATGAGTGACTTAACTTAACTTAACTTAGATTGAATTTAACTTGACTTAACACTTTAAACCTGGCATCCCTATCTTGTGCATGTCGTGGGCGAAAATGGTCCAAAGGGGTTTAAAATTGTCTATATAAATAGCAAAAATAGAAGATCTAAAAGCTCCCAGTTGTCTACTTGTAGGTCAACTATTTTCACTATTCATCGTATGAAGAATTATTGCTTGAGTCAAATGAACACTCTAGTGTAATTTTCACAAATTAACTTCAGCCTTCCGCTCCCACTCAGCTCCACACTTATCATCTCCTTACGATTAGCCTCCTGTGCATACATATATTATGGAATGTATGTGTCAGAGTCCAGCAGGTTGGGATGATCACCAAGTCAAACAAAGTTTGGCGAGTTCCGCTTGCTTCGGTGCATCAGCCGCCCACGCCGGGACCCTTAAGAGCGGCGAGGGCCCAGGGCCCCCAGTCACAGCGGAGCCTGCCTAGTGAAGTTCCCACAGCCTTCCCCTGGCTGCCTGGACTCTACTCTGTTCCAAGAACACAGCAAATCCCCCTTTTTTCCCACTGTCACCATTTCCACGTACACTCTGGCGTGTGTGTGTGTGTGTGTGTGTGTGTGTGTGTGTGTGTGTGTGTGTGTGTGTAGGCTACAGTCAGTGTATTTGTGCGTTTCTGTCTTTCTGTGTGTACTCCCTGAATAGCTCAGGTAGAGCGAGAGTGAGTTCAGCTGCGTGAGTGTGCCAAGTCTCATGATTAAGTCTTGGTGGTGGTGATAGCAGGATGTACACTTTTCACATAAGGAAGTCCTTGTACACAGTGACATGCAGAGATGCTTAAGCCTACAGTATTATGTTTAGTTGCACGCCAATGTCGACCACCAGTGACCTTGCGGTTAGATTTTCCGCCCCAAAGACTGGGAGGTTGGGGCTAATCCCCGGCCGAGTTATACCAACTGTGTTGAGTGTCTGCTTGACACTCAACACTCAAGTGTTGGATTGGAGTAGGTCCATGCGACATACTAGCGTGACGCGTCATAGCCAGGGGGTGTACTTGTACATCACACGGCCACGGCTCGGAAACTATTGGTTTCAAACGTACTTATGCCAATGCCATGCACCACAAAAGCTGTAGCTGTAGATCAGCTGTAGATCGGCTATTTTTCGATGCATGACAGAATGTGCAAACAAGTATAAATAAGGCAGTAGGTCTTCGTTTTGCACACAGAGGAGTGGATAGGGCATTTGGCTCAAAGCTTCATCAGGTTCGCTCAACTCATCGATCGTGGCGATTAGGTAGGATTTATTTTCTGGTTATATGAGTTATTTTCCTGTTAGGCTCAGCCATCTGCATTACAGCCAAAAAGATTTGATTCCCTGAATGTTGTAAACAGTCATCATTGCTGGTTAGTCACTCCTGCTTACCCCATCCCCAACCTTTAGTCCTTAAAATATATGACCAGTTACAATGAAAACAGCTGTTATTTTATAAACAAAACAAAACATATAGTAGGTCAAATCATAATACAGTCTTGCGTATCTATGCTGTCCAGCAGGAACCAACTAACTCCAAAATGTTCATTTTTCAGGAAATGAAAAAAGTGGAGTTAGGAGGTTTTGTTCATCATTGATAAGAACAGCTGAATGGACCTCCAAGCTCCGAATGAGGTTGGAGGTCAAAAGGGGGTGGAGCCTGGAGTCAGCAAAACCAGCTAACTCCCAGGCTAACGCTGGTGGACTTCGCTGGTTTAGCAGAAAATGTGAGGATCCAATGGAGTTAGCTGGTTTTGTCAGAAGCGCTTTTTTATTGATTTTCATTGGTTCAATATTTTTTTTTACCAACACACAGACGCAAAGGGTGTTCAATGGCCCTGATTTATGAAAAAAAAAAGCAAAAGCGTCAAAATGGAGTTAGTTGGTTCCTGCCAGACAGTAACTACAGTAAGACTGTTTAGTCTCACCCAGCCTCACAACCACAAACACCTGTTCTCTTTTGAGGTTTTACTACTATTATGACATACAAATAAAATAAAACTATTCTACTCTTCAATATTATCAGCCTTAAAAATGTGATATATTTGTCCCGAATTATAATAGTATTTGCCAGAGACCGTGCATGGGTTGCATTCTACATGACTTGTATTATTATAAGTAGTATCTAAAATAAGCCTAAATGAAAAAAAGAATCATATCTTCTTCCAATCCTCTTTTGCTCTTGTATACAAAACGAGGCAACTTTTGGACCATGCCATTTGCACGTCCAGCATGACTGGAAAAATAAATAATATGTGTCAACTCTTTATAAATGTATTAACAACATTTCGTACTATGCATTGCTTTGTTGTACACTGCCACCTTCTGACAACAAGTATTATAGCATCCTATTCTCACAAATGAGTGTCAGTCATAGAGTTAGGAATAAGGTGTCAGTGGGTCGACAATAAAAGTAGTTTAACATGTGTTAGTTTAAGGATTCACAGTATTTAAAAATATTTAGGCAATAGGAACTTAAATGTACAAAAGCAGTAAAGCACCACCCCACACAATGGAACTCACTGTTGAATTAGTGGAATGATGGAACCACAACTTTATTGACTTCTATCTGTACAGAAAAAACATTGTCACTCACCGCGTCATGCAAAGCAGTATTGCGTTACAATTAAAAACACAATACAAACCGAACAATATATATTACCATAATTATGGAGCTTCAAAAAAATAAATCAATCAATCCATATTATTACAAAAAATAAACTCCTGAGATGACACACACATACAAATACAATACAATATGTTGTAAGTTACTTATAACATCTTATTGGTGATGGATAAGCTGGCAGGTTGATATACGGTCCTGTTACAATACGTGCTAGAGACACTGATTCTTTTACACATATAGACCTGAAAGGCAACAACTTAGTTGAAGAGTGACCACTGACCAGCCAATGTATTTAGTGTGTTCCAGGTTGCCAAAGTTTACAGTATAGAGTATTACAATAATTCCTGCATGTAATACAATAACACCTGGGCAGTATTTGTGTCAAAAAACAACCAACTTCATATATAAATATGCTATCCAGCTTTTGACTGCACCAAAGGCAACCTGAAACACAGCTATTTAACAGGATCCCTAATGGAGGAAGTAAGAGTAAGGTACTTATAAGGGAGCATATAGAGGTACTGTATGGATGATACTATTTATTATATATATATAATATGAGTGACAGCGCTCAACAGTCAAGTCGAGGTGTTATTGCACCACTGTCTCAATGTCTTTTAATGAGGATAATCAATAAACCACACTACTGCTGATAGAGCTACACAGAGGTGAAACAAGAATCACCAGTCACAGCTACAAACACACGGGTCCAGTCACTATTTGAAAAGGATTCAGTTACTTAATCGGAATTGATTAAATGTTGCCTGGCACACCGGAACAAATCCAATTGTCCCCCAAAATGCAGCAAACAAATCCACCCAGTCTTGCTCTCGGAGTGGACTTAAACAAACACTCAAAGTAATTGAAAGTATTTCAAACAGCACCTGACCCTGGTCTGCACAGCTAAAACATATACCGGTAGCTGTGAATTTAAAAACAACAGCTTCACAATAAGGCTACAACATCTACTGAGAGACAGAGAGAGAGAGAGAGAGAGAGAGAGAGAGAGAGAGAGAGAGAGAGAGAGAGAGAGAGAGAGAGAGAGAAGAGACAGAGACAGAGAGAGTGAAAGAGAGAGAGAGAGAGAGAGAGAGAGAGAGAGAGAGAGAGAGAGAGAGAGAGAGAGAGAGAGAGAGAGAGAGAGAGAGAGAGGCAACGTAGGGTAACTCAACATTGATAGAACTCCTTTCTGCTCCAGACATCACACTGAGCCACTTGGAGGAGCCATGCATAACAATTGAACACAGATGAACATACTACATATATCCACCTCACTCACACGGCAACAAACTGCAAGGCTTTCGGACAAAAGGGGGGTTACAATATGGCTCTCCGCTGAGCCCAGTAGTACTAGTCAGTAGCTGAAGACCAGAGACATAAAGGTTGGATTTAGGCATGTTAAGGTTTAACATGTACCGAGCAAAATCTGGGCAGTTCTGGCTCTCATAGTATTAAATTATTATATTCTTTAAAATGTCTTTATAAATCCAGTCATAGAATGAAAGAGTTATGTCACTGACAAAAGTCATCTTTTATTTTATTTTAAGTGTCTCTGGATATTTTCTTTTTCTGGCAGTACAATTTGGCTTATTTTCCTTTCTAAAGATATGTTATGATGATATACTAACTATAGAATATATGATAATAGGCTATCTGTATTCTTATTATATTAGATTTATCTAATCTTTCTAGTCATCTAGAAGGAAAAAAATAAAGTTCTATTTTATAGTTCTATTCTCTTCTATTCCAATGACGTAACTCCTTCAGTCCATTTCTCCAGCATGGACTCATTCTCTGTGCATCATTCTGTACTATTATGTTACTCATTATACTGTACTATATCATGCTCGTCATACTGTACTACATCATACTCATCAGGCCTCACTGATACTTACCCACTGAGAGAAGCTGGGGTGGAGGGGAGGGACTGTGACAGAGGGAATACAGTACAATTAACACACACAATTTAATCTCGGGCTGGTTCACATTAAATGTCAATCAAGTCACCACCGGCCAATCAATCGGAGGGCTGGTAGGGTGGAGATGACTACAGCTGGGCTGTGCCTAGTCGGAGAAGAGGCTGGCAAAGGACTTTCGAAGGTTTCGGATGGTTTCAACTTTGGCCTCTTCTTGGCCGTCAGCCGCCGAGGTTGAGCTCCCACGGAAGAAAGGGGATTCGCTGATGGCATTGAAGGCATTGGTCAGGGACTGGGATTTACTGGGAAGGAAAGGAGAGGGAGGACAATGAAGAGAATACAGGGAGGGAGGAAAAAATAGGACGAGGAATGGAAGGCGGTAAGGAAGGATGGCAGGAAGGAGGGACGATGGAAGTTGTGAGGGATCAAAGAAGAAATGAACGTTGGAGGAAGTATAGGAAGGGAAGGAGACAATGAAGGAAGGTGACAAGGAAGAAAGGAAGGAATGGAGGGAGGAATGATGGCAGGAAGGAGGGAGGAAGGTGTGAGTGAGAGAGGGAGGAAGGAAGGCATTGAGGAATGAGTGAAGGAGGAAGGAAAGACAAACAAGGACAATTCTCATAAAAGAGACAAAGTCTAGGAAATAATAATTCTTAATAGCTCTAAACACACTAGGCTTCAGCAGGTACAGTACTTGATACATAAAAGTTACTTCTACAAAGTTGTTTGTTACCTCCCTCCCTCCCTCTCTGCGGAAGCTTTGATCACCTACCTACAGTACTTTGATAAGAAGGTGGATGATATCAGAACATCTTTCTTTCTCCCATTTTCACACTTGACTAACCCATCAGTGAACTCCCCTATATAGCCGGACTTTTCAACAGTATTGGACATGACATTTGCATTATGAGGTTTCAAGGTATAAAATCTGTTAATCCGTCAAAGAGGAGGGGACAGAGACCGATTACTTTTGCAAAGAGAGGGATCTTGGATCCACATTCTGAATACTGAATTCCCAAAAAGTTTAAATGAAAAGTTGGTGTTAAATAGTTTTCTATGAATGAATCTGGTATTGTGCTTTATTGTGTTATATAACACTTAATGAGTTAAAGTTTTTTATTATTATAGATTTAATAATGAGACACAGCTGTACAGTTTTTAAATTACCTAACTAATTACCTAACTAAAATATGTCACTTCCGCCTGTATGTAAACACTAACACTGACGAAGGCCTGCGTGCCAAAACGCATCTAATCCCCTCTTGACTGGGGTCCTCCAGGGGTCTGTACATGCCCCCCTCCTCTTCTCCCTCTACACTAGATTCCTTGGCTGTGTTATGTCCGCCATTACTGTTATGCTGATTACACAACTGTTTTGCTCCCCTCTGCCACATGGACTGAAGAGTGCATCGCTGGATGCCTGACATCTCATAGTGGATGTCTTCCCACCACCTTAAGTTTCAGCAGGATATTTCCAACACCCTAGTTGTTATTCCAACTGCCAAGAACCTGGTTGTGGTCCTGGACAGTCAGATGTCCTTCAAGGCACACATTGCAGCGATCACTAAATCCTGTAGGTTTGCACTGTACAACATCTGGAGAATCAGACCCTTCCTCACCAAGGAGTCTGCCCAGTGACTTATCCAAGCATCAGTCAGGTTTAACAATTACAGCTCCCTCATATGCCGGCATGCTCACTTAAACCCCTTCAACTGATTCAGAATGCCAGAATGAGGTCTTCAACCTCCCACACGTTCCCTTCAGTGGCTTCCGGTTGCTCCCCCGCATCCAATTCAAATTACTGGCCTACAAGGCAACTGAGGCCATGGCAACCCTTACCTAGAGCATGATCCACCCTGACACCCTTCCTCGCAAACACTTCTGTTAACTGATCTGTTAACATAGATTTGTATGACCCTATCCATTGCTTACAAGCGTCCTAGACTCTGGCTCCCAGGCTGTGGAATGACACCCCCTCAGACCTAATCCTCATTCCTTATAGGACTTCTTGTTTTGTTTTTAGCGGTGCCAACCGCTCTACGTTTGACTCTGTCCGTATGTCCGTCCGTCCGTCCGTCCGTCGTCCGTATGAGCCCGGGATGAGCACGGCAAAGAAGAAACACATACAAACACACGCGCACACACACACACACACATACACACACACACGGACGTGGACACTGCCTATGCCATCTCTCCTCTCATTGCCCACACGTACCACTGGTTATCAAAGAGGGGTCCAGGGACCCCCAGCGTATGTTATGTCCGAGCACGGGATGAGCACGGCATTTTAAACAGCTATAACTCCAGTGTGCAGCATGCCACCAAGTCCAAATTTGGTATGTGGACTTAGACCACCAATAGGGACGAGCATGAATTGCTGAAGCCCCGCCCCAGGGTTCCAGGGACCCCCAGCGTATGTTATGTCCGTCCGCCCGTATGAGCACGGGATGAGCACGGGATTTTAAACAGCTATAACTCCAGTTTGCAGCATGCCACCAAGTCCAAATTTGGTATGTGGACTTAGACCACCAATAGGGACGAACTGTAATTACTTAAGCCCGCCCCCTCTGTCTGCCCATTGGCTGGGCTTTAAACAGCCATTATTCCAGTTTGCAGCATGCTACCAAGTACAAATTTGGTAAGTGGACTCGACCAATAGGGACGAACTGAAATGAGTTAAGCCCCGCCCCAAAGGCACCGCTTCCTTCACACAGGGTGTGATTTTTTTGTTACAGCAGACACTGTAATTGTTTCAGTAATAGTTAAAATGCATTTTGTATTACAGAATAATCACTGCATTATTGACTCCGCCAGGTCGAAAGGCATGGCCGAGACTTTGTTTTGCACCTTTCCATCCGTCCGTCCGTTCGTGTGTGTGTCCGTCCGTCCTTCCGTCGGTCCGTCTGTGGACAATTATCTCCAGCGCTGTTGGCTTGATCGCAGCGAAACTGTGCACTGTACACACTCCCTGGATGCCAATTCAGAACCTCTGCTCCAAATTTTTCACATGGGCCTTTTATAGCGCCACCAGGAGGCCGATTTGTGCAAAACACATTTTTGAACAGTACTCCTACAAATTTTGGCCAAAAATCCCCCAAATCGGTACACAGTATCTCTATAGTCATTAAAAGAAACGGCTCATTTCAGATTTTTCATATTCCATCCTGATTGGCAAAAATTGTCTTTCAAAGTTTGCAGGAGTACTCTGTTTCGAACAAAATGCCTCAAATCATGAACACAGCATGCAATTTCCGTGAAATTTTGCACACACATTCCCATTAGGCCGAGGAAGAAATGCCATTTGAAAATGTTCAAATCAGCCTCATGGTGGCGCTGTAACAGGCCGATTCGTGTTTTTACCTATAACTGCACCGATCAGTGTAAAGCTTTGTATGCACACTCTCTAGAGGCCAAGGACAAACCTTTGCCCTGCATTTTTCACATTTGCCTTTTATAGCGCCACCAGGAGGCAGACTTATGTAAAACACATGTTTTGATATTAAGCCTTCATATTTGATCCAAATTTCACGCAAATCGGTACACATGATCTCTATAGTCATGTGATCAAGACGGATCTGTTTGGTTTTTCATATGCCATCCTGATTGGCTAACATTGACATGTAATGTTTGCAGGAGTGGCCCGTTTTGAACAAAATGCCGCAAATCATGAATGCAGCGTCCGATTACGGTGAAACTTTGAACGCACATTCACACTATGTTGAGGAACAAATGCCACCCTTTTAAAATTGGGCTGTTATAGCGCCACCAGCAGGTCAAATTTAGCAAAACACATTTTTAGAACAAAATGCCTCAAATCATGCATGCGGTGTCCGATTGCCGTGCAAGGCCTAGGAATAAATGGCATCCTTTTCACATTGGCCTATTATATCGCCACCAGGAGGCCATAATAACCTACCTGACCTGGCGGAGACTTGTGCTCCGAGGAGCACTTTTTCTAGTTCATATTCCATCCTGATCGGCTAAGACTGACATCTTTTGCAGGAGTGGCCCGTTTTGAACAAAATGCCGCAAATCATGAACGCAGCATCCGACTGCTTTCAACATTGCCCTATTATATTGCCACTAGGAGGCAAACTTTTGCAAAACAATTTGTTTTATATTACTCCTACAAATGTTGTCCAAACATAACGCAAATTGGTACATATTATCTCTTTAGTCAAGTGATCAAGACGGATCCGGCCATCCGTCCGAGTTTTCACATTCCACCCTGATTGGCGAATTCCGAACATTGCTGGCCCACACTAACCTACCTGACCTGGCGGAGACCTGTGCTCCGAGGAGCACTTTTTCTAGTTAACACTATGTTGATAATACTGCTCTTACTTCAGCAGAGGATGGGCCTTCGGCTGGTCCGTTGGCTGCTCTTCCACAGGGGGCTGGCCCTCTTCTGGGACCTCCGTTTCTTCAGCAGGGACAGGCTCAGGGTCGGAGGCTGGAGCTGGGGAGTATGAGGCTGGTTTAGCCTGGGGAGACTGGACCATAGGTGGAGACTGAGGAGCTTGCACCGGGGACTGAACCTGTGTTGGGGCAGGGACAGGGGCAGAGGCTGGTTCATCAGCCTGGGCTGGGGCTGGGGCCGGTTCTGGGGCTGGGGTCTCAGGCTGAGGTTTAGGTATGGCCCTGGGTGGGGGTGGGGGAGTCTGAGGCTTTGGCTGGATAAGGGGCTTGGAATTTCTGCGCATGGGAGGGATAGGTTTGGCAGGTAGGGTGGGTTTGGGAGGGAGCTCTTTGGGTTTACCCGGTGCAGGGGATGCAGATGGGGACACCTGAGGTTGGGGCTTGGGCTGCTCTGTCATGGGAGCTGGGGTTGATGTTGGAGAGATTGGAGCAGGGGCTTGGGCTGGAGCTGGGGCTGGAGGGGAGCCTGGGGGTGGGGCCGCAGGTTCTTCTTTGGTTGGGGAAGAGAATGGGAATGCAGGTGCTTCTTTGGTCGGGGAAAAGATTGAGGCTGCAGATGCCAGACTGGCTGGGGGAGAGGGTGGGGCTGCAGAGGCTGCTCTGGTTGGGGGAGAGGGTGGGGCTGCAGAGAATGCTCTGGTTGGGGAAGAGGAAGGGGAAGCAGATGCTGCCCTGGTTGGGGGAGAGGATGGAGGTGGTGGTCTGGTTGGGGGAGAGGATGGAGCTGCAGGGGCTGCTTTTGTTGTGGGAGAGGATGGAGCAGCAGATGCGGCCTTGGTTGGGGCAGAGGATGCTGCAGCAGATGCGGCCTTGGTTGGGGCAGAGGATGCTGCAGCCTTGGTTGGGGGAGAGGATGGGGCAGCATATGCTGCTTTGGTTGGGGGAGAGGATGGGGCTGCAGCTCCCCTTTTGGGAGAGGATGGGGCTGCTTTAGCTTGGCCAGAGGTTGGTGGTGAGGCTTTGGCTGCGGTGGCGCCTGAAGCTGGGGTTGGTTTTGAGACTGATGCTGCCCTGCTCATTGGAGGAGGAGGCCTTGGCACTGGAGGTCTATTGACTGAGGCAGCCTTCTGGACTGGGGCCGGCTTCTGAGCCTGGGTTGTTTTCTGAGCTTGGCCTTGACTAGGTTTCTGGGCCTGGCTGGACTTTGGCACTGGTTCAGATGTTTTTTTAGATGTATCTGGTGATTTATCCACACTCTGTGATTTCACTGGTGCCCCTGGAGGATGTAAGATAAACAGTTATGTTAAAATTGTGATTGTGAACACATGCAACCAGTAAATACATTTAGAAAATCTGAAGTAGAAAAGAAAAACTATTATCATCCACCACCTGTTGATTCAATGCACCAGCTAGACAAACCAGGCACCCCCAAAACTCACCAAAAGTCCAAAGCAGATAATGGTACAGACAGAGTTTGATGGCTTTGCCATGCCCATTCACATAACAAAGCTTCATATTCACAGAAATCCTAACCAGCTTGATTCATCACTTGTATCAGCAGTGTGTGGAGCAAGCTCTGTATGTTTGGCTCACAATGACCACCAGATGGGAGCAAATCAACAGCTAGCACAACCACATGTACATAAGAGTAAAAGATAACGTGCTTGTTTTTGGATGCATTTGCTGTGTTGAAGCCACATTCTCAAACACAAGGGGGCAGTAAGATGACAAAAAATAGATATTAAAAGGGGTTAAAGGGGAGAGTAATGGAAAGGGGAGAGGAGAGGGAATGCAGGTTGGCATCAGTTACTGAAGCACACACAGTAAAGGAAGCCACCGTGCAGTACGGTAGATAAGGTAATTAAACAGTATAGTACATGCTGAGCAATAAGGGGCTGGGATGAATTTCCAATGGTTCTGCAAAGTACAAAGGGCAGATCTCAGATCAGTTTCCTCGACACAGTTTTAAAGGATGTGACGTAATATCACTAATGTTTCCAAGCTTTGGACAAACAAATACCATGTAATTTGGGATTTGACAAATACCATTCATTATTGTACCTGACAAATACCATTCATTATAGTATCTGACAAATACAATTGGTATCTCTGTTATCTGGCATTATGGTATTGTGTTGGTAGATTGAAATAATTTTACATTGATACAGTGCTTACAGAGCTAATGAAAATTCACCAAGCTCAGAAACAGCCATTTTTCTCACGTGAACAGTATTTGAATGGTTGTGAGTCTTACATTGTATTACTGTTTGTCATAAAGCATTCCAATGGTTGCTTGGGGCTCACATGATGCATAAAAACCAAAGAAAACATTTTACCCAAAACAACATGTCCAAAGTTAAATGTGGTATTTGCCATGATACAAGCTACAAAACCCCTCCTATAATTTTGGATAAATTCATTAATTTAAGGGGTCAGGCTCAGGTTTTTTCTAAATAGGTATGAACGATTTAGCAATTTCTGATATATTAAGAGTAGGCTAGCAAAGTAGAAGCACTCCTCTTTCCTCTTGACTGAGGAACGCTTTCCCAAATGAAGTCATTATTATTGATTATTGTTGAATTTGTGTAGTCTCGCATTGCCACAATTTGCCAGGCATTCGGAGATCTCCCCCTACTGATATGCCTGGTGACATCAAAATCCAAGGTTCGCTAGCACAGCGGCTAGAAGGGCCACTAACAAATCTACCGTACGCCCACTGTTTTGAAAACCAATCATCAATCCAATAAGACTTTGGATGGGCAATGCAGGTTATTTTGTTTTTGTAATTGTTTCCACCCAGTTTTAGTAACAGTGTCTGGGAGATTGTCACCAGTCTTTAGTTGAATGAAGCGTTTAGAGACTGGCTTGTGAGTCTAGAATTTGTGTAAATCTAGAACATGAAAAAGAGGAAGGAGGGAGTTGGAGCCATTGTATCACAGCAAAAAAAAGATAGGCATCAGCATGCAGGTAAAGAAAGGATGAAATGTTAATATTTGCAAATTGAGTTTGAACTGAAGGTGTAGGACTAACCAAGGTTTGTAATGCCTAAGAAAACCACTATGTACTTAGCAATAGTAAATGTTGGATGTACCGCAGCCAGAGCAACAGAGGTTAATAGAAGCTCAAGACAAGTTGTTACTTAATGCAAAACATCCAAGTCTTGCGGAGGGAGCTTTATTGCTGGGTAGAGGGGAAAACAATGTGTTTACCAGGACAGACTCTGCACCACGATAAAGTACTGGATTTAAAGAGGTTCAGAAAATGCATTGCATAAACAAAATGAGACAGAAGAGCCAAATAAAACTCAATGTTCACATTGAGCAATAGCAGCGAACGTAAGAGATTATCAATATTTCTGTTTAGAAACAACAAAATTAGTCAGTAATCAGACTTCCGTAAAGAAACCTTTATGCTGTAGGCACAATGCAATATCCAACACTGTCATACACAAAACTACCAGATTTAATGTGTAAACAACACAATGAAATAAACACATTTGCCACATCCATGCAGAATTAATTGACAAACATGTCTGATGTGATAGTACAAATTTAACATGCAAACATATTTACATAGACATGGACACAGACACAAAAGTTACAAAGTTACCACACACTAAATTGTAAATTGAACATCTTAAAAGCAGTTAGAATTGCTCCCATGAGGCACATTTAGTCTTAACAGAACAGCCCAGAGCACAAACACCACCACACTACCAAAGAAGCCAATCTGGAAACAGTTAAGCCTTCAGTACATCAACATGTGTGTGTGTGTGTGTGTGTGTGTGTGTGTGTGTGTGTGTGTGTGTGTGTGTGTGTGTGTGTGTGTGTGTGTGTGTGTGTGTGTGTGCGCGTGCGCGTGCGCGTGCGCGTGCGCGTGCGCGTGCGCGTGCGTGCGTGCGTGCGTGCGTGCGTGCGTGCGTGCGTGCGTGAGTGTGAAGCAACTGAATATATCAATATACTGTACATTTGCTTCTATAGAAGCAATATTTGTGAGGCAAACACAAGGCCATAGCTAGAAAAGACAGCATCAGACCAGTTTCTTTACTTGTAGTCCTACTGTGAATATTCCATTGATGACCATCATCAATCGCCATTAAGGTAAAGATACAGATTCAACTCTTTAGTGGTGGCCAGTGGTAAAGGGCGATAACATTCAGGAAGAAGGGCAGTGAATTGGTAAATGGCACAAAATTACTCATTACCTGTCTCAAAAGGTTGCCCATGCACAGCACATCGACAACACATCTATCAGAGTTGTACCGATATAGATGTGTTGGAATGTGTGGAATTGTCGTTATGTTGTTGTTGATCAGGTATTGGTAAACCTTTTATCTGGAATTAATGGTTCTCAATGTGCAGTGACTAGTAAACTGTAAATTAAGTTGGTGTTTTGCAATGATTCTTTCGCAGCATTTAAATCTTTATACTTCTCAAAATAAACTTGATTTCATCATTTACATTTACATTACAATTATTTTTGTTGTTATTATTGTTTCCAATGAGGACATAACTTGAAATCCATGTAGTGATCCTCTCAAACTAGCTAAACAATACTTCACCAGAGGACTGTACATAGCTGTGTGTGTGTATGTATACAGTATATAATAATAATAATTCTTATAATTTTCTTCAGAAAAAAATTAACTTAACTCCCATTACTCATTAAAATTGGAAATCTTTTTTTAGAAAATAAAACAATCTCTCTAGCTCATGTGTTTTACTGAGGATGAACAATGTTCTGACAACCTTGAGGAGGAGGTCGCTGTCCAGGGGTCCTGTTTGGATCCACGACACCCTCCTTCTGGACACTCTGGAAGAGCAGGATGGAGGGAAGTAGACAGTGAAAGAATATTATATATAGAGAGGGAATGATGATGTCATGAGAGAATGAGAGAGAGAGAGAGAGAGAGAGAGAGAGAGAGAGAGAGAGAGAGAGAGAGAGAGAGAGAGAGAGAGAGAGAGAGGAGTTAATTGGAAGGGTTGTTCAGATAAAGTTACATCATTATACCACAGGACTCAAAAAACGAAATAACATACTGACATCCTTTTTCATTACATCACAATTCTCATGATCTAATCAGACATGGTAGGGGAACTCAAACAAACTCCATATGCACTTATTTATTTGTTTGTTAATGCTACTACAACCAAATAACTGTACTCTTTGTACTGTATAAGATGTAACAATAAAAATATTGTATCTTGAATCAAGGCCTGTTGCAGACATGTATTTTGAGGAAATCAAATTCAGATATAGTATCCATATACTGTATGTATTGGCCTATTGTGAGAATGGCTTTGAGACGTGAACTCAATGCAATTGCGTGTGAACCTGCGCTCAATTCCAGTGGGATCCATTATAATACTTTCAGGTGGCATCAGACGAAACATGGATACTTTACCTGTTGGGGCTGGACAGTGGTGGGCTTCTGGCCCTGAGGGGAGCGGGCAGGGGAGCGGGCAGCAGCAGGCACCTTGGCAGCCAGGGCCTGGTTCATTTTGGACAGAACCACCTCGGAGATCAGCAGCCTGTCCTCTGCCTGGTGGTCACCAATGAGCTGCATAGATGATCCCACGACCTGGACAGAGAAGACATAGACATATACTGTAGAGTTATGCACAAAGTGGTTAAAGGGTTGCACCATTCATGTTAGTACTGTGTGCGCCTTACAGTAGATACCGGACGAAGGCCACATCGGCCACATCGGCCGAAATGTTGTTCTTTTGACCCCTCTATTTATTAAATTACGTTGGGAGCATCAAGATGGTGTGCGGACCTTTTCCTTTTGTTCACAATTTTTAGTTTGATCCATGTTTGGATGTGTGTGCACCTCCTAACCGCTATAAAGAGAACAGGCTTAACCTCTTAGGCCCTATTTTATACTTTCAGAATTCTATGTAACAGTTTGAATGATTCTGCTATAAAGTCATGCCCAAAATAGGGACAACATTTGTGAACCACACGAATCCTAGTATACCTATGGGCATATCATAATAGGTAACATTCAGCGAAAAGAGGTGAACATTTGGCAAAAATAGCAACGCATCACATTGTGAGTGTGGAACGGGCCATGTATAGACCCCTGGGAAACCCCGGTCAACGAAATATATACTATTACTGTAGCGTTTAAGTGGTTAACAGTGTTGCCTAAAAGAGACCACCATGTACACCATGTACAATGACACATAGATGTCTCCACTTTGAGCTACACAAATGCTATTTCTAAAGAGAAATCCTGCTTTTTTAAAATAGAGCCTGGCACAAATCCTGGCTCTGATATCTGCACTTAGAATACGCTACTAGTGCTTTCACAAAGTGTGGAAATACTGCATCGGACCCTGGAACGATGTATTTTCTCTCAGGGTCTGGCAGGGGACTGAGTTCCATTTGTAACTGTCATAATAAGGCCTGGAGTGATACAGCGATTTGTCACCACCACAGCCAGAAGTCATAATCAACTGAATGGAGTTGAGCCACCAGAGCAAACAGCGGACGAACATATTTTCTATGGCGATGCAGGACAGGCCACCCTCAAAGTGTTTTCAATAAGCCTTGTTAAGAACATCCCCTAGCAACAAAACTTTCTTTGGTGTCGGGGGAGGGGGTGATTATCATCCATCATGGAAGATACTGTAGGAGAACACATGCACGCGCGCGCACACACACACACACACACACACACACGCACACACACGCACACACGCACACGCGCACACACGCACACACGCACACACGGTTCATTTTAGCTCAGCTAATACGAATTGAGTCTCCCTTACATTGTATAATGGAATATATCTATCTCTGTTCAAACTTTGGGAAAGACCAGTCCACTAAATTACGACCATGGAGCTACTGAACTGCTAATAAAGTATTCAATCAATTAGTCAAACTGATCTAATAATGCATTTTTACCGTAATAAACCCTAAATAACCTTACAGACCCCAGGTGTCTATATTTGGTCCCCTCCTTTCTTCCCTCTACACAAAATCTCTTGGCTGAAAATAGCTGATCTGCAAGCTCACAGCGTGTCGAATGTTCGCCTATTATGACACGCCCGGAATAGGGCTGCTAGGGGGGCTGGTTCATGTGGTTAAACTGCATGGTCACTGCTGCAATCAGCCTCTCTGCAGGTGGGAGGAAAATGGGATCTCTTGACCGACAATCAAAAACCACAGGAGCAGTCATTCCGGAATCTTTTTTTTTTTTAATGCACCCAGAGATTTCAGATTTTTTTTAATCGTCTTTTTTTTAATGCTTCACCAGCTCGTTAACAAGAATGGGAACTGAACCATGTAACAAATGCAACTTCATCATTGTGGCAGGGAGGCGACCTTATAAGGAGAAGGGAGCAGAATTCACAGAGACGTGATGGGAGGGATAATACCACATCACTGGAACACAGTGACACAGTGATTCTTCTGAACAGTGAACAACTTCTCAAAAGAATAGATTCAGTGGTTCTTCTAGGGCTCACTGGTGGGCCGTGAGGGCATTGTAAGTGGGGGGGGGGGGATTCTACAAATGTCTTCTAAATCCTAACAGTTTTTTAAAATATTTTTGCTATAATATCAGTGGTTCTCAATTTTTTTTCATGTCAAGGACCACCCTAAATGATATGTTTTTGTCCCACCCCCCCCATCTATAATATTTTGTTCCAGGGACCCCCCCCTCAGAAGCAAAGATTTGAGTCAAAAATGAATATATATATTCAAAAATATGCACACATTTTCACGATTTGTTTTCAAAAATAGCAGATCTACAAGCTCATAAAGCAGCATTTGGTGCCACGCTATGAGCTTGTATATCTGCTATTTATGAATAGCCAAAGAAATCTAAAAATGACAGATGCGTTCTCGGATTTAATAGGTTTCAGTAAGTGGTTAAAGGATCCATGATTTCTGCTACTTATTTCTACTTAATCAATAAATAAATAAAGAAATAAATGTGTGGTCTTCAGAGAGTTGTCTGTGTGCAGAGTTAAGGAGGTTATTGGCTTGTCCAAGCACCAACACTGATTTTGATGTGGTTTTGTGTTGTCCAGCCTTAATAAAAAACAATCAGGTTCCAATGATATGTCCAAAATTGGATTTGGGCTGCCAGTCTGAACATAGCCTTCCAAGTTTCAAACATGTACAGGACTGTTTAGTCCTACTGCATGTAGGATATACAGTATATAAGCATTCTGCTTCTGCTTGTGCCTTTTTAGTCATTACTTTGTATATAATGTCTATGTTGTTTATACTTCTTCTATATTATATTGTAAATACTGTTTATACTTATCGTATTTTGTGATGCTTACTTCAAATGCATAACCTTTCACCGTATTCAGGTAAAAATAAAACCTGAATATTATCAGTGAGATGAGAATATAGTGGGCAGCTGTCATGCTGTCCAGTAATGAAAACAAGATCCTCATTTTCCATTAACTGCCCTGCCCTGTCTGTGTGTGGGGGTGTGTATACAATGTCTCATTCTAGGTGTGTGTGTGTGTGTGTGTGTGTGTGTGTGTGTGTGTGTGTGTGTGTGTGTGTGTGTGTGTGTGTGTGTGTGTGTGTGTGTGTGTGTGTGTGTGTGTGTGTGTGTGTGTCTTCTGTGTGGGTGCATGGGTGTGAACATAATGTGACATGTGGTTTTGTGTGTTTGTATATAAATAAAAAAGTTTACTCATGTTTTTTTGTGTGTGTTCCACCCTGGCCAGTAGTTTTGTAGTTCCAATATACTGTATACTGAGTCACCATGACCTGCCTTCAATGAGAATACAAAGAGTTTGAGGCGTTTTGACGGCTGAGATCAGAACATGTCAGGGGCATTTTCCATTTTTGGAATCATGGTTGCCGGTTCTTTGTGTGGGATGAGTCACAGTAAACATGGACATGGATCTGCGTTCATGTGTCATCATGCACTGACATTGTGGTCAAGTCTTCTAGGAAACACATGCACTGAGCCCATGGAACCATGCATGCACTGAGAAAGAAAGACAAAAAGAGAAAGCAAAAGAAAGAGATGGAAGATACAAACAGGGAGATGAACACACGCGCGCGCGCGCGCACACACACACACACACACACACACACACACACACACACACACACACATGGGGTTATCGGCAATCACCACACATTGCATGAAGTCAATTACGGCCTAGTATAGATCCTGAGGAGGATCATCAGACTTAATTTGTCTGATTGGTAATCAAAATATTTTGTTCCAGGGACCCCCCCCAGAAGCAAAGATTTGAGTTACAAATCATGGAATATATATTTTTCAAAGCGAACCTTTAAAAAACATATATTCAAAGATTTGCAAAAATCTTCAAAAATTTGCAAAAATCTTCAATTTTTTTCAAATATAGCAGATCTACAAGCTCATAGCGGCATTCGGCTGCTATTTTTGAATAGCCAAAGTAGCTAAAATTTTAAATTACACAGATTGCGTTCCCGTATTTTCCTGCTGAAGGGTGTGTGGTCCTATTTTATGTTAGAATTAGGGTAGACAGGCTAAAATGAAGATTCCAAGTCTATTAATATTCTAACTGAAAATGGTGCCAACAGGCTACGTCAAAGTTTATTATAGAATACAAGTATGTGACATGGTTCATAATTTCAGCTACTACATACTGTAGTAAATGAGTAATAACTAGAGCTGTGCTGCTACAGTACATTGCTAGTAATATTACTAGTCTGCTTGTTAATCCAATTTTCATTATAATTGTATATTAACCCATTCAATACGGGAACGCATCTGTGTCATTTTAGATTTGAGCTATAACCATTATTTTATACTTTGGCTATTCAAAAATAGCAGATATACACAGTGTCGGCCCTATGGGGGGGCATTGGGGGGCAATGCCCCCCCAGATTAGACTTTGTGCCCCCCCAGTTCAGATTGGCCAGATGTTTTTATTTTTTTAATTTTTTTCAAGCAGCGCAGCGCAGCGCAGCGCAGTATAGCCTGCCTTTTTTTTCTCCCGCTGTGGAGTCTGTGCCTGTGGAGATGCAATGCCGACATTACATTAAAGACATTATAGGCCTAATGCTGTAATTGTATTTGTTGTTGGTGCATATAGGGGCAAGGTAAATGAACCGAATTAACCGAAATAGAGTTACAAAACACCCCCAAAAAGTAAAATATCCATCCAATAACCGAAAAAAATCGCGCGCCGGCGCTTCGCGCCGGCGCGCACGGGTCCCTCACGCACGCGCGCTGCGCGCGCGTGCGTGAGGGACAGGCAGGTGCCCCCCCTAGAATAATTAATGCCCCCCTGCTTATTACTGTCTGCAGCCGGCACTGGATATACAGTACAAGCTCATAGCATCGAGTGTCGCGCTATGAGCTTGTAGATCTGCTTTGATTTTTTTTTAAATGTGTGCAAATCTTTGAATATTTTTTAAAGCGAACATTTGAAACTCAAATCTTTGCTTCTGAAGGTCCCTGGAGCAAAATATTGTTTACAAATGTTCGCTTTAAAAAATATATATTCAAAGATTTGCACACATTTCCACGATTGATTGAAAAAATCTTAAACTGACACAGATGCGTTCCCGGATTGAATGGGTTAATCAGTCAATCCATCCGTCCATCCATCCATCCATCCATCCCACTCCACTCCACTCACCTCAGTGATGTAGTCATTGCCATCCTTGCCACAGATGGCTTTGACAGCACAGACATCCAGCCCACCAAATATCTCTGAGCAGGTGTCCACCCACAGTTTGTACCTTTTGTACACAGAGAGATACACAACACATTAGTCAGGTATTTATACAAAAGATCTGCATTCGGTTTCTTTTTGTTTAGAAAGAATGCAAAATATTGATTGATGATGTAAACAAGACTTTAAGAAAATGGGACATTGTGAGGAAAAACATGTACAGCTTGTGTTCTGCCTCACACTTACAGTATTAACTACTGTAATCACCCACTGGTAGAGTTTCACATTTCAATAGAATTCCTCAAGTGATCCCAACTTGAGGCTCAATTATGACTGACCGACCCTCTCTCTTTGAAAGATGGTGGGCACTGGGCATATAGCTCAGACTAAAAATGTTTCTGAAAAGTTGTTCAAATTTGCATTTCTAGAAAGAAATGTCATCTATTACTGGCAGTGACAACATAGTGATTATACATTACACAAGATGTACTTCTGTTCTCATGAAAGATGTAACACAAAGTTTTTCTCTGTAAATCCATACAGATTTCTAAGGAAATGTATTATGAAATATATAAATCAAATGACGCCGGGACATAGTTTTTTTTGTATGTTCTTACAGTAAGCATAGGGGGATATATTGACACGTCTAATTTTCAGGGTAATATTATAATGCATGACAGCACACAAAGCTACCACTGGTGCAATGCGTTCACATACTATACATGCATGCTTCACTCTCCACACTGAAGCCTCTTGAAGCAGTCTACCACAGTGCTCTACGATTTATTACTGGCGATGGTTATCACATCCATCATTGTATTTTATATGAAAAAGTGGGTTGGCCATCTCTCGCAGTTCGTAGTGAGCAACATTGTATTTTATTTATTTATAAGGCGTGGTAAGCTTCCTTTGTACCTATCCTCGCTTTTAGAACCAAAGGTTACTGGAACACGTTCACAGACACACATTAGATATACCAGTCCATGTAAGAGCAGTGAACAAGGAAAGACTGCTTTCATTCATTATGCTCCACACAAATGGAACAAACTTCAGGACTCTATGAAACTGGTTCGACTGGTCTCAATAGGTGCTTCTTGAGGACCTACTACATACTGTAGTGACTGACTCTGATTCTGACTGCACCTGTTTCATGTAACATTGTAACGTGATGTTGTGACGTTGTAATGTGGTTTCAAATGTTTGTTATTGTTTTTCATTATATGTATTGTGTTTTATATGCTGTTATCAGGGCATCCTTGAAAAAGAGAGCTTGCTCTCGATGGGCTTCCCTGAATAAATAAAGGAAAAATAAATAAATAAAAGAACATATATTTTCTAACTCTAGAGATGTATACCTTGCTAAAAATCACTATGAGCATTATTCCCCTCGCATGGTACTGACCAGCTCAAGGACTAGATGCAGTAGTAGAAGGGTGAAAATAGGGTTTCTAACTAAAACAGTGATGCCAACTTGTGAACAATTGACATTGTTGCCTGCTTGGGTAGTGAGAGACTGATGCTTGTGAAATAGTGACCTTTGTTTTTGTGTATAATCATGGGGCCTTTAATAGTACTGCTAAATGGTTTTGTTCGAGTTTTTTGTTTTGTTTTGTTTTTTCACAAGAAACAAAGTCCAAAAGAAAACAAACCATGAATATTTAGGGACATTTCCACCCCATTTTTGATAGAATAAATAATAAATAAATAATAAATAAGGAAAAAGAAAGAAAGACATGTATTCACTTAAATTGATTTTCTTTCAACAGCATGAAAGTGACTGTCATATTTGTGGCTCAGCTGTGACATGTGTGACACAATCTGTGCATTCTTGATGAGAATACAGTGCTCACTTGTCAGTCATGGCTACTTGTTCCAACATGGCAGACCCAGTGTTGCTCTTCCAGTTTCCAGAGATGGATGTTCGCCTGCAAAAGAGAAAACGGTTCACACATTTGCACACACATGCACATACAGTACAGTACACACACTTACAGTATATATCATCCACCCTCAAACATACTGTACATATTTTATAACAGATTTGTAATAAAAACTGTTAAAATGTGATATTAAATATTAAACATATCAGACAGTCTACATTTCCCAAAAGGAAATGCATGTATTAAATTCAGTCTGACCAGAAGCAGGGATAAAACGTATCCGCACGGGTGATAAAAATGAATGCGCCCAGCGAATTGAACCGTGCATGCGTTGCAGAATTATGGGTCTATTTTTACACCTTCAGAGTTACATTAACGCTGACGATTTGACTGTGCACACCCATTTTCACTAACCCTTGCTATCTGCCATAACCACTTAAACACCAGCATCCGCCGTATTCTGGGTAAAACTTTCGATAAAACTAACTGATCTACAAGCTTACAATGCACTGCAGTGCGACCCTCAACAACATATGGGTTTTAAGTGGTTTCTCAGTGAAAAAACACCAACAGACATATAGTATGTACACACATGTATGCTTTGTAGTCGGCGCCGATCTTCTGGACTCTAATGTCATATTTGGCATCTACGAAAGGCTCTGTGGTGGTGTAGGTCTGAGTGATGGCCACCACGCTGGCAATGTCCTGGAAATCACTCACATTGTCCACTTTCACCTACGACATAATATAAGTCACATGGACAGAGTTAAGCCCAATTCATAGTTCGGCATATGACGGAAAATAGCCGATCCAAAAACTCACAACGTGTTGCGGATCGTCTATTTCCGCTTTGTGACAACGTTGTACAACGGAGCATTAATTAGGCATTACAGTGGATGGAAAAAGACAAGGGAGAGGGTTAGCTGAGGAGGAGATGACGAGAGATAAAATCATCAGTGAGATTAATGAAGGATTTAGGGTGGTGTGTCCCTTCAAGACAACCGGTGGCAATGTCTTGGAAGTCATTGGCAGAACATATACTGCAGTTAAGTATAAAGCAAGGGTAGCTGTAGGGAAGAAGGCATTAGATAAATGCACTAACTGAGGCTGACGAGCTGGTTGTGTCGTGGCTCACTGTGCCAGCCCTATAGGGAACGAGTTGGAAGTCAGTCTCACTTTGCACTTTCAACAACAGACAAAGTGCATCAGTAGGGCTTAATTCAAAGCCGCGTAACAACTAGCACTTCTGTCAGGACCACTTTAGTCAAAATAAAAGTAATTTCATTGCAATATTCAAGCAGTTATGTTTGGGGGCATGGCTCTGCTCTGGGATTCAACGTGCATACATGGAATGCCACAAGCAGGGAGAGAAGCAAGTAAAGACCCCCCTGGGACACAAAGACCCCTCCTCCCGGGTACTACAGTATAGAGCAACAACAACAGTGACATCAGATAAATATCTCTGGGTACTACAGAATAGATAAGCAACAGTGACATCAGATAAAGATCTCCGGGTACTACAGAATAGAGCAGCAACAATGACATCAGACAATGACACTGATCAATCAGACGAGCATAAAAAGAAGGAGATGGAGGTGGAGGTGGGTGTAGCGAGAGCTTGTGGGAGGGCATGCATATGCTGTGACAGGAATAGGCCAGATGAAGCAGTTAAAAGGAGTGCAGGTCCATAATGTGAATGAATGGCAGTGACTGACTGACATCACATAGATAGTGGAGGATTTGGCAGGAATCAGCCGATGCTCAGCAGGTGATGCAAAGCTTGACACATTGTGTCACCAGAACTAATGCTGTGCTCTACTTCTACTGTACAAATGCTATTGTAACATCATGGTTAATAATGCATCCACTTGCCAAGGTACCAGATGTACTGTAGGCGTATACTGTGGCCTAGTGTTCTGTCACTTTACGACACAGGCAGTTTCCTTTAAGGGAATGGCATACCTTCTGTTCTTCCCAGTTCAACTTTACCATGAAAGCGTATCTTAAATGGTGGAAAATACATGTTCAAGGACTTAATCGGACTTTGTCCATTGTTAGAATAAATCAGCTCAACTGGTTAATCATTGTCTGTGGTGCTTTTTCAACACAATGCAAGATCACATCTGTTACACTATCTGCAGCAAGATAAAACTCCATGCAAGACAATGTGTTAAGATGTTAGAGATTGAGGTGGCTATACGGATAAGCATGGCAGAGAACAATAACAGTGTATCAGACCGATATGGATGGAGGAGAGAGGAAAGCAGTAGATCGATGAGAGAAGTCACTGGGGAGGTTGAAAGCCGAGGTGGGAACAGATTGAACAAAAGGGGAGGCTGGCCAAGATGTTTGATGGTGGTGTAGTGGATCTGGATGGCACCCGCAACAATGACTTCATCACCTGCTTCTAATAAAAGAAAGTAATACTGAAAACTTAACTACTGGGCTTTGACTGCAGCCCATTTTCTGGATGATTTATTCAGAGTAAGATTGGTTAGTATGCAGCCTCTGGTCCTCGGACAGAAATCCTGGCAGTTCCTAAAACTAAGCTTAATATGGAAGTTGATTTTTACTGCCAGGGTCCTTGGTCTCTGTAACGACCTACTGTATAAAAGTTTGATTGAACTTGGGCTATAAAAGACATTAACAGAGTGAAATAGCTTTACCTTCCCCATTCCGGAATGGGCATGTCCAATCTTGACCACTACTGGGAAGCTTGGTGTGGTAATCTGAGTAAGAAAACACATGAGAAAAGTGACAAACGTTACTAAATGGCAGAACATAATACTGAACAGCTTTATCAACAAAACAGTACCTCCTTCGTTCACATTTGTTGAACAGGACACACTCATTTTGAATTGTATATGATAAACATTTGATATTTGGAAAATATTTTTGTTTGGAAATGTGTGGCTGTATATATATTGAGTTGTCAATGCCCTCGTTAAATTGCTGTTACTGTCACTGTAACTTTCAGCATCAATAGAAGGTGTGATCTACATGATATGACAAAGAGAATCAGAATTCAGAATGAACTGTATTGTCACATCAAAGGTTTACAGGTGTAAAACAGTGGGTGAAATTTTTTTTTGTGCAAGCTCCATCATTTTTGTTATTTTAAATAAAAAGAGAAAGGAAAGAAGAAGAGGGGGCAAGGGGAAGAGAGAGAGAGAGAGACCAATAAAAAAACAACAACAAACAATTGATCTACATATTTACACATACATACATGTAGTATATCTATCCAGTGCGGTAAGTAACTGAGGTAAGACATAAGGTGCGTTAGCGTAGCATCAGATATATACTGTACATGACATATAGATGTTAGTTAAGATTTAAGGTGCAAGAATAATAAAAATGTGTGCATTGTACATGGGATTAAGGTGCTAGCACGTGTCAGGTTCGACCGCATAGTCCACATGAGGTAACTGTCACTGGTATAATCCACAGATGCATGTGTTAATTGTTGAAAAACTAAAAAACCCCAGGCTGAATTCAGTATGTACAGAGAGAATTTGCTTTACAATCACAACACTATTTCGGCATAATTACCAATGTTTTGTTAAATTACCTGCACGTAAGCCCGCAGGTAGACTGGCTGGATGCAGCCTATCCACCCAGAAATACCACCTTGTTTTACAAAGATTCTTATGTGCTGATAGGGACCCAAACATATGTTTTACAGGGTTTTATTGTTTAACCTGCACTTTAACCCTGGCATCCCTATTCTGGGCCTGTCAATAAGGCAAATATATATATATACTGTATAACAAAAGACAAAGCAACCTAAAAAATACCAACTCATCTGTATGTCTCTGCCTACCAGTTTCCCTTTACATCCATGTCTGTCCAGACCAATAGTATATAGTGAATGAAGACTATGAAATATTTTAATGAACACAATTTGTGAGGTCACAGTGACCTTTGACTAGGTACTTAATCAGTTCATCCTTGAGTACAAGTGGATGTTTATGCCAAATGTAATTAAATTCCCTCAAGGTGTAGCCTAATTGAGATAAGGTGGGACGTATGTAGGTACGTTATACGGACATACAGACGTACAGATGGATGTACGTTGTCCGGAAACAACGTACTCCTTTGGTCATGGCTGTCACTGGTAGAGGCAAATACTGTAAAACTTTCTGAAGAAGACTTTTTTTAGTTAACAAACGTTAACAAATAAAGCTTTGACTGGGAGCCCTTTAAGCCAGTGTGCATACTTTAATTTAGAATTGCCTGTGATTGTCGTTGGTCCTGCACCTACTCTCCAGTGGATGTGCAACCTATGTTTTCTTTGAAATAAAACTTTCGAAATAGCGAAAAAAGAAGAAAAAAAAAAGATCTACAAGCTTACAATGCGTTATGATGCAATGTGTTGTGAGCTTGTACATCAGCTGTTTTCGCTATTCATTGCATGACGAAGAATGGTTAATAAATAGCCTATTTGGCCCGGGGATGGGGATACGCAACATTGCATCACGCAAAACAAAATAAAACATGCTTCTGCCCATGCAGGATTAATTTGCACTGTACAAACAATTGGTTAATTTACAGTATGATGTGTTTCCAGTGGAAAGACATTTCTTCCCTATGATTTACATAGATTTACACAAATATTAATCACTTGTCTTCCCATCACATTTCATCCATAAAGTATGACTAATCAGCCACCCTCACAGCAGGCTTTGGGAGGAGTGGGATGGATGAGACAGAGTTGTTTTTTTTCTGTCAAATGGGCGGTCCTTGAACCGTCCCTAAATTGTTGAGAACATAAGAGGCTCCCTGTGTGCAGCCCTCTCAACATTCAAGACCAGAGTGTGAGGGTGAGGAGAAACCAACTATTGTGAGTGTCTGCATGTGTTTAGGAAGAGAGAGAGAGAGAGAGAGAGAGAGAGAGAGAGAGAGAGAGAGAGAGAGAGAGAGAGAGAGAGAGAGAGAGAGAGGGGCAGAGAGAGCGATAGAGAGAGCGATAGAGAGCAACAGCAAGACAGGGGAAGAAGAGAGAGCAACAGAGAGGGGGAGAAATAGACAAAGTGAGTAAAAGGAGTGAGAGAGACAGAGAGATAGACTGAGAAGGAGAGAGAGAGAGAGAGAAAGAGACAGAGAGAGAGAGGGAGAGACTAAACTCACACTCCATCGAGCAACTCAACCTTAATTCAGAGGCACAATTAAACTTATGAGAACATTTGTATCCACAGCTGCCTTTGAGCTCAGCAGAAGACATCCTACTGTGACCCTGCTTTCCACTGCCTTTCAACCAATCTGACTGCTGGCCCTGTTTGCTCCCTGGGAAACCGAACTGGATCGGAAGAGGACGGCAAGCATCGGAAAAGCGTTGGAGAGGAGTCATGGCTGTGCCCCAGCTGAGAAGCGTGTTTTGGGGATTCCGGGTGCTTCTGCTCCTGGCTATGTGCATGGAGGGACAGGTGGAAGGATGCAGCTGCAACCCAGCGCATCCTCAACAGCTCTTCTGTGCTGCAGAGATAGGTAAGTTACTGAGCTGAGACCAGTGCTTAGGCCATTTCACTTGCAGTAAAACAAGCTGCAAGAGCAGAAACCGTGCATTCTTGTTTATCTCTTCTAAAGTTGGATGTATTGTATCAACCCTTCTGTGTGTACTTGAAAACTCACCTCCCTATTTGACTAAATTTCACAGTTCAGTTAGCTGAATGAAATAGGAAATCGACATTCGGGATGCCAATCATCAATTGATATGAATATACAATTTTAACCTATTGTATCAGGTACTACATCTTGAAACTACCACAGAGTTTTGTGGTTGAAGTTTCTGTTATGGTTAATTGCACGGGCCCAAGGTAATTATTGTCTAAAACTGGCAAGTAATGAGCAGATCAATCATTGCTTCCTGTAGTTTTTCCACAAAAGCTAATAGTTAACACAACCTCTCAAATCTTCCCTACTGCTTGCAAATCCTAATGTTTGCTCAAATTGCTCAAATTATTCAGCTGATTAACTACAAGTAAGTAGGTAAGTAATCTAGTGGAAGAGGAAGGCATGTATAGATTGTTGTCTCAAGGCTAAATTAATTCATTCACTCTAAATGCAGGTCACAGGGGCTGATTAAGTTAAGTTGCTGCTTAAATATAGATATTATATGATGGAAAGTGTAATTGAGACAGCTTAGTGAAGCATTATGGCTACTTTATTTATTTTAAGTATAGTTTTGCTGTGCCCACTTGGTTTGGAGTGCTATCAAAAACACATCCATTCCTTGTATTTTATGATGGCTTTTCAATGTGTTTAATGGAGCAAAGCATAAGACTTTATAAAAGTACTACTTGAGCGGCCTTCTTGGTGATTATTTAATGCAGAAGTCTTAATGCTTCTTAGAAATTCAAATAAAAACATAAATAATAAACATAAAAATGCATCAATACACCATGGCCAAATATCTCTTTTCTCTCAGGGTTTCTCCCATGCAGGGTCAGTCTGCCTGGCTGTCTGTCCCTGTGTTTCAGGGACATTTTCCTATGTCCTTCTCTGTTTTCTCCTCTAAACTAAGCCAAAACCAACACTGTGGGTTGACTTCGGGCCCTTGGCTCTGGTTTGCGGAGAGCAGGAGTTTGATGTGTGTGTTTCTGTCAAAGGTTGCACACCAGCAGAGGAGAGGGACAGAAAAAGAGAATGAAAGAGAAAGTGCACTTTCTGTCTGCACAAACACTTGATACAGTATCTTAGCTGTCAGACTGTTTTCCAATGAATCCTATGTGCGGTAGTTATTATTTGTTCACAAGCTCTTGTTAATACGTTTCATTGTTTTAATATTTATAATACCCACAAACAAACATAACAACTTTCAACCTGCTGTCCCTATTTTACAATTTCAAAAATAGCGAAGACGATCTACAAGCTTACAATGCAAAGCATTATGAGCTTTTGTGCGATACTACTATACGATTAAGTACTGTATGAAATTGAGCAATCCTTTATGAAATATACCAGCAACTATATTGTAACTGTCCAAGAAGTTGAGACAGTGGTTTGAGTTATAAAAAAATACATTTATATATAAATACATTTAGTACAAATATATTTAAATCATGTCAATTCTATTTTGCCTAAAAAAAATAAAAATAAACCGAAAATAAATCAAAACAGCTAATTGGAAACCTGTTTTCTAAACCTCTACAATGCTAAATGAGATCTAGGTTATGGGAACACGAGGGCTGTATTTTTGGCAGTGTTTTTAGGGCAGAGTTTTATGTAAAGTGTGTCATCTGATTATCCTGTGTATTTAAGCAAAGAAGCACTCACATTTCCAGTATAGTACTGTAAGTGCAGCTCTGTAAACACAAGCATCAGGTGACACCCTGGATTTTAACCACATACACTCTAGTGTCCCTATTCTAGACAAACATTTGTTAAAAATAGACATCTACAAGCTCACAATGTGCTGTTGTGTGACGCGTTGTGAGCTTGTAGATCAGCTATTTTTAGCGAAGAGATTTATTTTAGAGGGAAACAAGGAGGGCCCAGGTCAAAGTGCTTTAAGTGGTTACAATTATTAACCATTATGAAACAGTCTCTTGAAACCCCATGACAACGTTTTTGAATGGGAAGCTGGGAAAAAAATGCTTTAGGATGTGATGGTACTGCAACATACTTATGATAGCCAAAGTATAAAATAGGGATAGGGCTTAATCTGAAAGTGAGGAATGTCTATGTAGTTTTTAATTTTGTGAACATAGATGGCAACATTGACAAAATAAGAAAGTAACTAGTACATTGTTCATAACCCTCTGGCTACTGTACCTAAAGCTACCTGTAACTTGATGACATAAAATGTTGACTTATCCATAGTTTGGTTTGCCCTTCTTTTAGGTGTTGCTCTGTTGCATCATGGCTAAATGTGAATGGCATGTATAAATCACTGTCTTGGTTGTTGTGTAAGTGTAGACCAGTAGCCTTCAGTTGACCTTACAATGTTGTCAGAGTCCATGAGCCTGTCTGAATGAAGCGGTACCGCCTAGTAATATGTCCCCTCGTCTGGACAATACTGGGACATTTCTCTGGCTGTGTTTGTGTACGTACGCTTGTGACGTGTGTGTGTGTGTGTGTGTGTGTGTGTGTGTGTGTGTGTGTGTGTGTGTGTGTGTGTGTGTGTGTGTGTGTGTGTGTGTGTGTGTGTGTGTGTGTGTGTGTGTGTGTGTGTGTGTGTGTGTGTGTGTGTGCGTGCGCATTTGGTGGCCTTTGTGTTGGAAGACGGCCAGTCAGAGCCTCCCCTAAACCTACTCCAACTCTCTCTCTCCCTCACGCCCCTCTCTCCCCCCCCCTCTCTCGCTCTCTCTCTCTCCTCTCTGTCTGTCTCTCTCGCTCTCCCTCTCCACTTCATTTCCATGTCTATAGGCTCAGTCTAACGGTCTGCATACTAACAAAATCAATGTGAAAGCCCTGTTGACAGCGTAGCTTTGTGAGCATGACAAGGGTGCCGATTCATCAGCGAGTGTGGAAGTTACTCACTACATCTGTTCTCATGGTACGAGTTTGCAATATTTCTCTTTGGATGTGTAGCAATTAGGGCAATTCACAGCCATTCTCAGTCTGAAGGGCTACAGCTGTGCAAAGTCCTGGTTGTGACAGTTGCGTTGAATAAGATGACTCGGCCAGCACAAGTCAGTTTGAGACGGTTTGAATTGTATGAAGCTGTGAGGTAATGGGCTGCAGGACACACTTTTGACATTACTTCTAAATCATTGCTGTGTTGTTGTTTTTTTCGCTGTCAAGCGGAACTACTTAAAAATCAGCCTCTATTACAGGTGTATCACTATAGGTGGGATTGGGGGGAATCTATGCCTTTGCTTTTGGTGTACCTCCTCTGGTCATTCATGATTTATTTATTAAATGCATGCATTTTAATGTAGATTGTCTGATATGGTTGATATTTATGTTTGATAATATCTCAATTAAACAATTTAATTTAAAATGTATGTTAACCACATTAGCATCACCTATTTTGGTACATTTTATAATGTCTTCTTTTTTTTTAATTAAAAAATAACGGAAATCATTAAGCAGTCGCGATGCATTGTGAGCTTATAGATTTGTTTGAGTGTCGGGCATTGTCCAGAATCATGTACGTACTATGGACTGAGACATGAGAATGATTCAATGTGTTCATAACGAACACTTGGACATCATCCAAGTATAGAAAGGAATGGTTTAAAAACTGTAATTAGAAATCACATGATGGTGATGGTAGGGGGGAGGGGGGTGATTTGACGAAATTTGAGGCAAAAGTATCTTGGAACATTGGACAATTGGACAATATGAAGACCCGTTTATAACCCAGTTATAATGTGTTATTTGCTCTAGAATATACCAAGTGGCAGAGGCTCAGAGCTGGGTTGAGTTTGAGCCTCGGCTCCTCCTGGCTTAGTGTCGTAGAGTCTGTAAGCAATACACCTATGCTCACTGCTCCTAATAGTTAAGATCGAGTATAAATAGCGTGTGCAAATGTACTCGTTCAATAACCCCAAAACAACTAAAGGGGACACGTTATTTAAAGTGGCATGAAACCTTGGATGATTTGTCATTTGTTTTCCAGTTCCGGTTAAAAACAATAGGAGATTAAAACCATGGTAGGCTAGTAAGCTAGTTGACCCTATTACCGGTTCCTATACTTTGTCCGTATCACCAGAATCAGCTTTATTGTCACATCACAGGTTTACAGGTGTAAAACAGTAGGTGAAATTATTTTTGACACAAAAAATATACAACCTACAAGCTCACACGTTGCAATGTTCTCCCCAGAATAGGGATGCTAATGTTCAAGCAGGTTGCAGCAGCTTGAAAATCTTAAAAATGTCGTTTCATCAATGGGGTGAGCAGTACTGCCGACGCATTATCGCTATTTTGGGGCCATACTTGCTATAGTCTGGTCTTCTTTTAGGCCAGACGTTTGCAGCCCCTAAAGCCTGTGCATTAGGCCTGGGCCGCAGTGTGGGGGTCCAGGCACCCTAGGCTGCAAATGCCAGCGTGTCGCGGGTTTGAATCCCGTTCCCGACGACCTTTGCTGCGTGTCACTACCCATCTCTCTCCCCATTTCCTGTCAGTCTAGTGTCCTATCTATAAAGGCAAAAAACTCTGTGCATTAAGCCGAGTTTGACTACAGGGGGCTACGAATGCAGTGACTGGCAACGAGCCTCGAACCGGGCTTGATAAAAGATCTCATGATCTTGAGAGTTCCCAAGTTCAAGTTAAACAATGTTGGTATTATCTCCCGTGTGGTACCTTAAACAGCACTGATTCCTGTGTGCAAATACATACTGTACTGGCAGTGATTCTGAGTCCTGAACATCAGTTGATAGTTGAGGACATGGTTTAACTTTTTTACTATTATTAAAAAACATTTTTAAAAAGTGAAAATAGCCGATCTAAAAGCTTGCAGACCTGCTATTTTCACTACTTTTGTGCAAAACTCTTGTATGATGAAGTACGGCATTAATTTAATGAATTAACAACCCATAAATATTTTAAATATGGAGATACAAGGTTTCTGCCGACAGCAACGATATACTCCTGAGCAAAACAATTCACAAAACAAGACAGATATTACCCGGTTGGTTTTGAATCTATTGCTGCATTGCTGTTGCTCCTGCTACCCAGCACCCTTCAAAAACAAAAACAAAAGCAAAAATACTTTCTTCATGATTTAGATTTTGGAGACTGAAGTGAAACAGTATGCCTGAATTGTTATTCTGTATTGGGAGCTCCGAGCAGCAGGGTATATAGCCAAAGTTATAAATGTATCAAAATAAAGCACTCAGACATGTAGTACTGCTTTACAACACAAACTGTGATGGGAATGTCCTTGATCTGCACTGAGCTCTTAAAATAGTAGTTCTCCCCCAAAATGACTTATTTCATTTACTCACCTTGTGATGGCTTGAAAAAATTGGAAAAATGGGGGTTCAGAATTAATTATAGAAAAACTTGATCAAAGGTCCAAAAAAGTAAAAGAAACATGCTCATAGTGTAATCTCAAGTGTCCTGTACTGTATCCAGTCATTTGCTCATATTAAAAGAATGTTTAATATTTAAAAAAAAAAACTCCTATTCAAGCTATCACAGGGTGATTAAACTCCTTCAACACCAGTTCACAAATGAAATGCCAAGGTGAACAGTATACTGACTACACAAGCCAAACCTCAGCCTGAATCTCTCTCTGCTTGGTTGTATGTTTGTTAAACCATTTGTGTTTGTGTCACATGTGTGCTTGGTTATCTTTGTACCATTTAAGACCTATGTATTGTACCTGTGAGACTGATATTAACCACACTATGCAGTTGTTACTGATTGGACACACAAACAAACAGCCAGTTTGATTAATTCAAATAGAAAATAACTCTCAGAGTTAAACTAATACTCAACAGCACACGTCACACATTGTGTGAAAGTCCTCCCTGGCTGCAGCACTGGATGCAGCACTGTTGTATGGCTATGTGATGAAAGAAGCAAAAACAAGGAGATGGTTTGCTTAGCTGTGTCTTTTGGGGTAAGGGTTAGGGGTGCAGCTGGGCCACTTTTATTCTCTCTCTCTCTCTCTCTCTCTCTCTCTCTCTCTCTCTCTCTCTCTCTCTCTCTCTCTCTCTCTCTCTCTCTCTCTCTCTCTCTCTCTCTCTTCTCCCCCCCCCCCCCCCCCCCCCCCCCTCTTCTCCCCCCCCCCCCCCCCCCCCCCCCCCCCCCCCCCGTGTCTGTCTGTCTCTATCTTCCTTTCTCTCTCATTCCTCTCTTTTCATTCTCTCTCCACCTCTCTCACCCACAGGGGAGCGTTCTCTCTATTCCATGGAGAACAATGTGGAAGGAATGACAATTATGTGGTTGTGTTTGAAGAAAATTCCTCACAGGCCATGGACATTTGTCTGGATTCACAAAATATTTCCACCAGGCCTGTTCTCCGTGTCACTACTAGCGTCACAGTCCGGAACACGGTTGCAGTTTGCGTACGTTCTGACGTAAAGGAGCGGGGAAGCTACTTTGATGTAACAGTCCAACAATATACTATAGCAAGCTCAGTTATAGGGGTACATGTTCTTCTGACTGGAGAACTGATCATGAGCTATCATGACGTTTGTTTGTTGATATTGTGTGACCACTGTCCCCTTTGGAGCAAAGTAGACTCTGCAGTACCCTGACTCCACCTTGCATATTTAGTGCTGCTGTGTTAGTGCTGCTATGTTTCTTAGTGATTACTCTATTACTTTTTTAGTTGAACAACCCAAAAGCACGTTTTTGTATTAACATTTTTATACGTAAACAAATAAGCGTTTCTTTGCCGCACAACGGTGTCATGCTCAAATAGTGAAAATAGCCGCTGCGTTGTAAGCTCATCTTTAAGCTCATGTTGTGAGCTTGTAGATCGGCTATTTTGAAAAATTATCGAAAATGTTGACATTTCTGGAAACGTTTAGCCTATAATCAAAATAGAGATCGATTCATAATTGATTATTTTATTAACATATCGATAATTTATTAAAATCGATTAAATCGACTCGTTTATTGAATTAACTGTTGCACCCCTATGATGTAGGAAAAGCATGGGACCAATGGATTGAAGATCATTGGGCAGGGTTCCCCAATAGGCGGCCGCGGACCATTTGCGGCCCGCTGGAGGCAACTGTCCGGCCTGCGACGACTCCTGATATATATATATATATATTTATTTATTTTTTCGTGCACGCGCGCGGGCACAATGCCCCTGGCCCTCGGCTTGGTACCCGATACATAATTTGGCCCTTGAGGAAAAGTAATTGGGGAACCCTGTCATAGGGAGACACATCAAACTACTGTAATGTTCACAGTCCTTGGTAGAATGGTCACTGGTCGCTCGGGTGGTACAGGGGCTGTGTTCCTGCCCACCACCATGGAGACTAGGGTTTCGAATCCTAAGCTTTGCATACGGCTTAGCCCGGCGTCCCAGTGAGCACAATTTCCTGTGTTCACGAAAGGGAAGCCGGGTGGGGAGGATGATCACTGTCGCTTAACTAGCAATCTGGGAACCCATCGCCAAATGAAAAGGAAAAACAGCGCCCTCTGCTGTTTTTTACTTATTTACTTGGCTCTGGGAGGAGCTCAACGAAGCACCCGTGCGCAAGGAAACCTGGGTTTTTGGTCTGCCTTCAGCCTTTCACTTCCGGTGGTGCGACTATGTTTTCATTCCCACTAACAATATTTCTCCACGGAACACTAAAACCAATTCTCCCAAAGAACATGGATCGTTTTGGTTATAAGCCCACTTGTTTCTATGATGAAAGAGCAATTTAAAATGTTACTAACTTTCCGTGGTCTTGTCGGCTTCGAGGACGCTATTGTTAAATGAGTTTCGGTTTGTTTCTAGTGGGGAAGGAAAGGCACACACGTAAATCCCGCCCACTACATTTGATTGGGTAAAGCGGCCTGCTTCCTGATCTGATAGCACGCCCACTTGAACCCAAAGCGCACGGGTTGTCAACACGGCTACCGACAGATTCAAACGCAGAGCAGAATCTGTTCTTGAGAGATTACTTAACTAGTGACTGCTTCCAGTTGCTCAGTGGGGGACTGAAACCGTGTTCCTCCCCATGTGTCACTTCCTTCTAGGGAAACTTCATGAGATCATGTGTATTGGAGGGGGCACATTTTTGTCTACACCCTCCAGAACAGGTAGAGAGGTTAGCAGTGACAAGAGACTACTACAAGGGAGATTGGGAATTGGCAGAATGTCTAATTTGGGAGAAAAGGTTAAAGAATGAATGACACCTGTGGTATTTAGCACTGAGGGTATGGTCTTGTATGAATTAAAATGGCATCATGGGCCACATTCTCACTGTCCCTCCGTGGACACATTGTTTTGAAGCCTTCATAGTGTGCGTGCGTACGTTTGTGCGTGCCTGCATGCGTGTGTGTGAACTGTGTTTAATGTGAGTACACAGGCAGCCAACTACTTGTTATTCTGCATGGGTTTTGATTTCTCTCCCAGAGGAGAGGAGGGACACATCCCCTATCATTACAGAGGGGGACTGCTGGATTGTCCATGGTGGGAGAGAGGGTGAAGGACAAAAGCGACATACGGGTTGAGATAGATAGACAAGGTGGGGGGGGTTAAGATCGGAACAGGGATGAGCTGTGAATCTATCTTTGCTAGAAGGGATAATATATTGGGGACAAAAGGATGGAAGTAACATTAGTCTCACTCAAGTCTCTTATAGTCTAAAGAAGGCAGGAAAACACTCCCACAAGGCGGTATGCGGGTCAATTAATTATCAGTGTTTTCTATAAAAATGTAGTCCATCACAAATGATTGATTATCGGTTTAAAAAAGATGTAAGCATTGATTGGGCTACAATAGTTCAAGACAAATCTGATTCAGAGGTAACCATGTACATGTGTGTCATGTGTATCATTCGTATGTAATCTAACATTGTTACCCTCAGATTAATTAGGGAGTATTTGCCTGTATTTATTTGGTATTTCATTCAAATCCACATTCCATTCCTTTCCAGTGATAAGGGCAAAGATCTCTGGAGAGAAGATTGTGTCGCCTAGCAACAGCTCGTCTCCTTACATGAAGATGATTCAGTATGGGATCAAGATGATTAAGGTGAGATTCCTGGACCACTGGTTTTCAATATGGGGTCTGGGACCCCTTGCAGTCCTTGGGGGTGGGCGGTCTATGGGGTCCCAAGCTAAATGATTGATACAGTAGGAGCCAAATGGACACTTCTGAGAACTCAAACTCTTTTATCAAAATGAGGTTCCGTGGCCTAATGCATATTAAACTGGGGGGTCCTTGACATTAAAAAAGGTTTAGTATCGCTGGTTTTGTGGCTCAACTGCTGCACTACACCAGGTTTTGTGTTGCTGTGGAACAGGTTTGATCAGGTTTGATCCCTCCAACACGGTGTATCTGTCTTTATCCTGTGTCTGTGTGTTTCATCCAAATGTCAGACTGCCAAGCTCACTGCACAGCTTGTGTTGAGTGTTAATTTAAAGCTGGTAGTGTTTAAAGTGTGAAGCTGAATCCATCCATCTCTACACTTCCAGCATTAAATGAACACTGCATTTTTTGCCGTGAGTAACAAATGGATTATAAAAATATGAACATGAACATGGGATTAAAAGCAGATGTAATGTATAATATGTACGGTATTTATTTAACATGTGCACTTCTCTTCCCTCTCTGGCTGTCTAGATGTTCAAAGGCTTTGACAAGGCAAAGGATATCCAGTTTGTTTACACACCGGTCTTCTCTTCTTTGTGTGGGGTCAAACTGGATGCCAACAATAAGGCAGGATACCTCCTGTCAGGTACAGTGCACAACCATAATGAAATGTATCACAGTGCTTTCAGTGGGATTATGGAATGTAAAAAAGAGTTTGTCCACTGTGCACCTGGCTTGTACTAATAGGTGTTTTTGATGGGATTCACTAGCTAAATACACGTTTAGTAAGTAAGTAGCCCTGGGAACCAATGGTTTCCGAGCCATGTGGCCCTCCCATTTCGTAGCGTGAGGCTAGCTTGATGTACAAGTACGCCCCCAGGGACATGACTCTAGTACTGTATGACTCTAGTACTTACCCGCAATCCAACCCTTGATGCTGAGTGCCAAGCAGGGAGGCATTGGGTACCATTTTTATAATCTTTGGTATGACTCAGCCAGGGATTGAATCCTAACCTCCCAGTCTGAGGGCGGACATTGTATAGTTTCAATGTACAGATTATTTATTTTTTGATATTATACTGTTTAGAATGATGATTCTTGGTTCTTGGTTTACCTATGCTATGATCCTAGATTACTATTTATATGCATTTGATGTATTGCCTCGTGTTTACCTTGCTTACTGTAAATTGCTCTGGATTAGGAGCGTCTGCTAAATGGCTAAATTGTAAATTGGACACTCTAACCACAAGGCCACTGAGTTAGCTGATGCATGTTTAACCCATTCAATCCGAGAAGCATCTTTTGTGTCATTTTAGATTTGATCTATAACCCTTATTTTATACTTTGATCTACAACCTCATAGCGCGGCACTCAGTGCCACGCTAAGAGCTTGTAGAAATGCTATTTTTGAAAAAAATTCAAATCTTTGAATATATATATTTAAGCAAACATTTGCTTCTTTTTGCTTCAAATCTTTGCTTCTAGAGGTCCCTGGAACAAAATATTTTACAAATGTTCGCTTTAAAAAAATACATATTCAAAGATTTGCACCATTTTTCCAAGACTTTAAAAAAAATAGCAGATATACAAGCTCATAGAGCGGCACTCGGTGCCCCGCTATGAGCATGTATCTAGCCAAAGAAATCTTAAAATGACACCGATGCGTTCCCGGTCTTGATGGATTAATGTAGGTAAAATGTGATTTAGCTGTGATATCCCTAAACAGGAAGTATGTGGAGTGATGGGAGGATTTCTATCGGTCAGTGTGACCTGGTGGAACCGTGGGACAACCTCTCAATGTCACAGAAGAAGAATCTCAACTACAGATACCAGACGGGCTGTGAATGTAGAGTGAGTGGAATGTTTTTCACTTGGGTAAATGGTGCATTTACTGTATATGACGCCTGTATCCAAAATATTGTTAATTCATAAACACTTACGGCAGAGGAAACCATTCAAAATACCAACCTGCTCATCAGGTGCAGTTAGGGGTTCAGTGTCTTGCTCAAAGGCACTTCAACACTAACCCAGATGGAGCCAACTATCAAACCAGGAACCTTCTGTTTCCACTCCACCTCCTGAACCACTACCGCCCCGGTTCAAACATACACAGCAGAATGATATGTGTTAAGGCAGCACTATGTACGTTTTTAACAACTATATAGCATATTTTGTCCCACAAAATTGTAAAGTTACATGTTTACATGTAATTATAATAACAATCATCCTTCCATAAATGTGTAGACTCAGGGGTGTCCCTGTATAGGGGAGACAATGAGTTTCATCCTGGCATTTGCCAAGGCACCAAGGCAGAGCTGCCAGTCACAGTGTGTCCTCGCCGGACATGGGTAATGAAGTCAAAGAAGTTGGCTGCCATGTTATTTGTGTCCAAAGTGGCCCCTGATACCCCAAACTACATAGTGCTGCTTTAACTCTTCACCAAACAGAACAAAAGAGCAGTTTTATGAAGAACTGTAATGTTATTCAGCCTCTCCTTATCTCACTCTCTCTCTCTTTTTATTTGTAATCAATCGGCTTACTCATTCCCTCATCTATCTATCTATCTATCTACTCATCTTTCCATTCACTCATCCTCCCATACAGGTATAAAGTACATACTGTAGGTCTAAACTATCCTCAATTATAAAATGCAGCACCGTGTGTCTTCAAAATGTCTGTCCACCCTCCCCAGAATGAATCAATCAATCTGTCAATCAATGTGTGCATCTTTCTACAGATTAACACCTGTTACACAGTACCGTGTGCCTCTACAGGAGAGAACGAGTGTCTGTGGACTGACTGGTTACTAGACAACAGCCTAAACGGGGAGCAGGCGCGGCAGTATGCCTGCATCCGTCGTTCTGATGGGTCCTGTAGCTGGTACCGGGGCGGACCCCCCCCTGAGAAGGACTTCCTGGACATGACCGACCCCTGACCATCATCTTTCTCTCCCTGACCTCCACCCTATAATGTCAGACTCAAGACTAGGGCAATGTTTCTCCTCCACCTTGGCTGTTACAGCATCAGCTACTGATGCTAACGTTAAGTGAGATGTAAATTATGAGGTGACATCATTGAGAAGCGGCACTGATTTATACTTTGTTGCGTGCTGTTGTCACATGGCAAAAATAGCCAATCTACAAGATAACAATGCGCCGAAATGCAACGTAATGTGAGCTTGTAGATCGACTATTCTTGACACGCAACACAATGCGCAACACAAGGTTTTCACGAGCACAACTCATATGATTGGTTGGTGTCAGCTACTACATGGCCGTCAACATTTCAATAACATTTCAGTGCTTTGTAAGTAGTATTTTCCCTGCTCAGCTTTTGTCCCTTTGTTGCCCTTGTTGTTACGCACAAAAAAGAAGACAGAAAATGGTTCACTTCAGAGCGAGTTCCTGCTAAACCTCTCAAGAGACTGACAGTAAATACATATCTGCCAAATTTGTCAAAATGTAATGCAATTTGTTTCATTCAGCTGTCATCACACAAGAAAACAAAACGCTGTCGACACAAAGCTAAATTAAAGAGATACAGTCTAATACAGACTCCTACAGCTGGCAGGATACAGTACATGCCTTTTTACAGGATATTACAGTCAAATCACATTTGTATTTGTATGACTCTTTGCAGCAACACTGCCTCTTTCATCAGTAATTCTGGGCTTCTTTTTACTATTGTCCCACTGTTATGATGTCATGATTCTATTACCATAGTCATGATACTATGATATCATGACACTAGCAGTCTGGCAATAATATACTATGAATATATGTAGTATCAGGACCACTACGAACAAACATCTAACACTTGTACTGTACTGTATGTACAGTACTGTACTGTATGTTTGGAAGTTTTTACTCTCAAATGATCTGCCGTGATGAAAATGTAAATACTGTACCTAATTGAAAATTAACATTTCAAAGGCTAACACCATCTTGACTAGGATAGAGAGTTTTTATCTTGTGATTTTTATTATTTGAATACTGTGCTACTTCCTGTGCCAAAAATCTAATCTGGCGCTTTAACAACTGCATCTCCACCCATAGAAGCCAATGTCTTTGTAAACTCGCTAGAGGACATTATGGGATAGGACTGGATTCAATTCACATTTAATTTGATGTATAAAGGAGGTTCAAAGCAGAAGTATGGGAAAAGCAAGTGAGAACAACTGAAAGTGAGTTTTCTTTTCTTTTTTTCACAAAAGAAAAGAAAGGAAAGAAAGCTGGTGTTATTCTGCATTGCATAGATTCAATTAAATGTGAATTGACCTGTTATTGGAATACTTTACTGAAGTCAAGCAGCTTTGTGTTAATGCAAACTGTACTTTTACAAACGCGCACGCACACACACGCAAGCACACACACACACACACACACACACACACACACACACACACACACACACACACACACACACACACACACACACACACACACACACACACACACACACACACACACACACACACACACACACACACACATTAAAGCTTAAAATGTGATAGATCTCATTTCATCGTAAATGTAAAATATTCTTCTAATCAAGCCCAATAACTGCCTTTAGTGACTGCAGTGACCACAGTGCATTCTTGCAAAGCTGTACGACTTGAGTAAATTGTTACAGAATTATTTCTTGTTTTAATTTGTTGTTTTATATTGAAAGGATTGCTTGGGTTTGTATTTATGTCTCAGTTTCTGTCAATATAGAGTTTTCTATTTCAATGTACCAAAAAAAGATTGTATATAAAACGTCTCAATACATTATTGGGTCTTTTTCTTTTCTTTCTTTTGGCCAAAATGAAACATTTTTCATTATCCTGGGACAGTTCAGTAAATCAAAGAACATGCATATAAATAAAAAAAAATACAAAGAAATTATACAAAACAACGGGAGACCCATTTTATCAGTGTCTTCAAAAGGTCATTGCACAATAGGTGATAAACATTCTTACCATGTCCTTATGGTTGGGGTAGAAGGTCTGATCAATCAGAGGGAATTTGTCTGACCCCAGTCTCTTCTGGCTATTGATTAGCTGGCCAAACTAGAGAGACAGAGTAAAAAATGAAAGAGTGAGAATGAGTGAGAGGAGGGAGATTATACTTATTCATCATTCATGACATTCTATCAAATTGTCAACTTCAGATATCTTTGATCAAAAGAGGGGTCACGGGAAGAATATACTGTAAGAGTATGATTTGATTTGTAAAAAGCAAATGCTTAACCACTATCAACCTGGTGTCCCTTTGAGCATGTCATCGTAGGCAAAACATTAAAAAAATACTCCAAAATAGCCGGTCTTACAAGCTCAAATCACATCGTGGTGAAACGTGTTGTGGTACTTGTAGATTGGCTACTTTTGTGGGACACAATTGTCGGACGAAGTCTAAAATAGGGCTTACAGTAAGTATTGTGCAAGCTTCCCTGTGTCTCTGCAATGTATAGCACTCTGGAGGTCTGCTTGAGATTAGTTAGATGTCTTTAACCACTTACAGCCCACGGCTTGTCACTGAGGTTGTAGATAGACTCCAGTGAGTTGACTGAGGGAATGCCGGCGTATTGCAGACCGATGATCATGTTCTTAAAGTCCTCGTTCTGGGCCATGCTGAAGGCATGCTGGCGCACCAGGACAAAGTCAGGCCTGAATGACCTGCATGGCAAGGAGAGCGGAGATAATCATATCAAAACAAATCAAACTGTATTTATAGGACATTTCATACAGCGAGTACAACTGAATGCACTTCAGAGAAAATAATAATTAAGAGGATAGAAACAAACTACTACTACTAGGCCTACTACTATTACTACTACTACTAATAATAATAACAATAATAAATATAGCTGCAAGCAGCAATACGGGGGCCAAGAAAGGCAATATACAATATAGAAAAACAATATGCAATATGCGCAATAAGCCATATAGAAACATAATAGACGGAACTTGAGAGAAAGAAGACAAATGAGCATTAGAAACGGCTGAGCAGAGTTCTGAGGGATTGTGGATATTAAAATGCATGTCGTTATTATGTTGCTTATAATGGCAGATTTCAAACTCTTGTTAAAAATGTAGTCATCAAGCCAAAAGTTTTCCAAATGGTTTACTTCATCTACACAACATTGACAAATCCATATATTCTAATTAGGCTATAGTTTCATCACAATTCCTTGCCAGTCGTGGTCTGGATTCGATCCTGTGACCTTCTGTTTCTCAGGTGTCCTTTCTACCCATTCAACTACAGCAGCCCTGTTTAAATTTGTTGAAAAGCATAACGTTCAACAGTTTTTCATATAATTCAAAATGGCAATGACAATCTAAGGGTCAGAGGTTATAGGTCACACAGACAACGTTGATGAGGAGACGCATTTGTGTAATGTAGTTTCATCCTTTCATTTCTTTGGCCAATGGTTGTTTCATAAAAAACGACTGCACGGTTTTGCCTGGAGCGGCGGAAGAAGAACACTAAGAAAAACAATAGGGTGCACAAATGAAATAAAAGTGATGCCAAAAAAGGTGTGTTTTAAGATACCCTTTACAACCGGTTTCAGAAACCCTTAGAATCTAAGAGTTTGGTCTTAGATTTTTGAACAGCCTGCCAAAGGATCTAAGGCTCAGATCCTCTGGCAGGCTGTTCCACAGTCAAGGGACATTATAGCTAAAAGCCTCATCTCCATGCCTTGTTGTTCTATCCCTTGGAACAGTTGAGAGACCAATGTCAGAGGATCTAAGCCAAGGGATCTGCTCAGCAAATACCTACAAAGCATTTCAGATAATTAGGCAATAGGCAGGTGCATTATCATTTAGTGATATACAAAGCAACAGAGAGATCTTATACTGTTACTGTATTCTAAAACCAACAGGCAACCAAGAGACTTCAAAATGGGTGTAATATTATGTGCTCTCTGTCTTGTCTTTGTCAGCGTGTGCAACGCTACATTCTGCACAAGCTGTGACCCGGTCCTTGTTCTATGCATTTATGTCAGAAATACTCTTCACTTCAGGTGTCCATGGGGCTAAAATCAGCTGTGGAATCAGAAATATATAATTGGCATAAATATTCAAATGGGGATCTCTGATAATAAAATCAAAGAAAAAGGTCCCGCAAACTGTCTGGAACTTGCAAAAATGTTGCCCTATATTAAATCGACATTTCAGTCGTTAGACCTGTCCTGGTCTACAATAACAACCTTTTTCTTTGATTGTATTATCAGAGATCCCCTTTTGAACATTTGCACCTTTATCCTACGCACCTGTCACCAACCTTTGAGGTGTGCATCGGCTTTCTTCAAAAAATCAGCATAACGAACTGAAATTCAATTTTGTGCTTTCTGATGACAGACTAGTAGTAACATGTACAGGTTGAAGAGAATAGGGCCAAGATGGAGCCTTGGGGAACACCACATGTCATCTCTGCGTTTCCTGAGGATTTATCACCATGACGTCTCAACCGGTCAAATAGGGTCTGAACCACTGGAGAACTCTGCCGGATAGACCAACACAGTTCTCAAGTCCGTCAAGAAGGATATTATGAAGAGAACAAGGACAGAGAGCTTTTTGGCATCGGCGCTCACTCTAAGATCATTTACTACCTCTGTGCTCTGGTTGAGTGAGTGGTCAAGGAGCTGTTATTGGTTGCCTTTGCACTGGCTTAGAAAAACAAAATCAAAGTTTCAAAGGCTTTGTACAGTATATGTCATCTGTCCAGATTCTGTTCAGACGGGAGATATTACATTCCACATCTCTTGACTCAGTGACTTCTATTTGTATAGACAGCCGCAAATATATCTCTGCCACAATGAGTTGAAATCAGATTTTTGCTAAATGTAGCCTCAGTCTATTCAAAGTGACTTGCAGAAAGGTCAATGCCTGGGCGCAGCTCCGATAAATTGAATAGCAACAAGGTTTCACTGTTTGTTTCTGTGATGGAGAACGTTAGGAGATGACTTGTAATGAAGGTTATTATGGGATAGGTTCAAAACCCACATAGCCACAACAAGTGTATAGTATGTCATTTTCTTTTATCCCCCTGAAACACCAGAAGGGGTAAAGATAAGTCAAAGTGGCTACACGCGTTCTTAAACTTGTATTGGAATAAATGTCAACTAGAATGTGGTCACACAAATGACAGTACAGCATGTCAATAGTCAGTCAATTCTCTCCTGTTACAACAGATAGATGTCCCTGAAGCATTCTCTGTTAAGGAATGCTTCACCAAAAGGAAGGGGATTTGTCATGAATATTAATTTCATAATTCATTTTTTCTCTACGTTTTATACACCCTATTTGATTATTTATCGATCAACAGTTTCGACATCAACGTAAATGTGCCAGGGTTAGCTAATGAGCAAATTGTCATCTGCAGTCCCTGGGAAGGTTTTTCAATTATTGGCCTAGAATTATCAATACAATACATACAAGTTTTAAAAAAGAAAAGTAGGCCTATAATGATGGTGTGTTTGGTTTGCTTAAGCTAAAATTTGAAAATTAGGTAATTGGTACTCTCTCTTAATTCAGTAGAACAACTGTTCCAGTAGTGGGAGGCTCTAACAGACAATACTGTTCATGCTTTCCTTTCATTACATAATCTCCTACTGTTTTGACATTTTCATCAAGAAGTTATCATTATACTGTAAGGGTTTTCTCGCAGGGCATAAAGCCAATGAGGTGCTTTTTGTTGGTATCAAGCCTAATAAGCAAGATAGTAGGGCTGGTTTAAACAGGGGACAATTTGTTAGGGTAGACATCACAGTGGCTTCTTCAAATCAGTGCTGGGTTCTTTCAGTGAAAGACAGATGGAGATAGAGCATGACGCCTGTTGGTGTTCCTTTTGTCTCGGCGTATGTGTGCATGAGCAAGTGGGAATGTGAGGAAAGGCAGAGAGAGAGAGAATGTGGGGTGAGAAAAGAGAGATGAGAGAGTGAGAGACAGGAATAGACATTGCTGAGAGGGAAAATAGATGGAGAGAGAAAAGAGTGAGATGGGGAGATAAAGAGAGAGAGAGCAAAAGCAAGGAAAAAGAGAAAGGGAGCGCGAGTGAGGGAGATAGTGAGCGAGAGAAAGTAAACTCTGGCACAGTTTGACTACGACCAACTCTTTGTGCTATCAGAATACTAATTAGACTCTGTGGAACTGAGAGAGAAGGATATAGGGGTACACAATGATTCATAATGTGGAACTATTCATGCATACGTGTGTGTGTGTGTGTGTGTGTGTGTGTGTGTGTGTGTGTGTGTGTGTGTGTGTGTGTGTGTGTGTGTGTGTGTGTGTGTGTGTGTGTGTGTGTGTGTGTGTGTGTGTGTGTGTGTGTGTGTGTGTGTGTGTGTGTGTGTGTGTGTGTGCTTGCAAGTCTAGAGCAAAACTCTAATTAGTATTACAGTGTGTAAACTGTAAAGGTCAGTTTAAAGCAACAGTTAATAAAAATCATTACCGACAGTCCCACGCCGACTGCATTCAACTATTGTGTACTTTAATCATACAGTATTTAAAACTCAAACTCTTGAAATGATTAGATGTACGCCTAGCCTCGGAGAGGAGAGATTACATTTGAGGTTCTATTATAATCCAAACTAATTATATTCTCTCATTAAAGCGTTTTTCCACAGTGGACCGCTTGTCAACCAGCAAAGACAACTTAAAAGTTAAAATGAGGACATGTTTTCTACCATCTACTGCAGCTGGTGCACACATTCACTCTGCACTTTGATCTAAACTCATTGTGGCAGAGGCAGGATATGGATGGCCCCTGTGATCTCCAAAGGCCATCATGAATGATGCCACAGCAGGAGCATGTTTTTTGTTTTGTTTTTTTTACATCGTTGCACTGTAGGGGCCCAACCATCTAGAAGAGGGTCTCTCAGTGTCTGTCTGTCTATCTGAAATAATGTACTTTTTAAAACATTAATTTTATGAGATGAGATGACTGACATCATAATACTGAGGTCATAGCACTGACATCATAATACTGAGGTCATAGCACTGACATCATAATACTGAGGTCATAGCACTGACATCATAATACTGAGGTCATAGCACTGACATCATAATACTGAGGTCATAGCACTGACATCATAATACTGAGGTCATAGCACTGACATCATAATACTGAGGTCATAGCACTGACATCATAAAACTGAGGTCATAGCACTGACATCATAATACTGAGGTCATAGCACTGACATCATAATACTGAGGTCATAGCACTGACATCATAAAACTGGCCACATGAAGACCAACATACATGCAAGTCACACCATTAGACCATGTCTTGTTTCTCGCACCATAATATCTACTGGACATATTGTATCTATCAAGCTAACAGCTCACCAACAAAATGTTTGTATTTAATTTGGTGTCCAATAAATAGAAAAATGGAAGTTATGGGTTGAAATGTTCACTGTTGTTGTTATTATTATTGTGAGTGGTTGAAGCTCAGCGGCACCTTTTCTTTACTTGTGTATATTCCTTTGAGCAGAAAAACTTCAGAGGACTCTGATGTAAAAAAGAGCACAACAATATTTATTCCAAAAAATGTGTTCCCTATTACAGAAGTAATCAAAAACAAGTTCTTAAAGTCAAAAATATACTACGGTCAAAAAAACATGTCACTCTGACCTTATCTTGAGCATCAACTGAATCTACGCTGCACTAAAACACTCAGGTTCTCTCTTAAAGCTACAGTAACAGCATTGTTTTTAAAGCACATCATCACCATGAATTAAACAGAATAAACTTGAATCAAAGTGTGTTCATATAGGGCTGGGCGATATGACTTCAAATCAATATCACGATTATTTCAAAGTCTCACCTCGATTACTCAATTAATGAACAAATATAAAAAACTGAAAATAGTAGATCTACAGTATTCTTTGCTATTTTAAACAACGCATTCTCTGTTTTACACACCACAATTGTACAACGAAGTATAATACAGGGCTTGTCTTACAGGGGTTAATCAAATCGATTATAAAAATTTTTTTCGTGTTGATTCGTTGATATTAGGCTATAAGAAAAACAAAATATATTAAAAAATATTGCTTCTCGATTATTTGGTTATAGGTCCTAAATTGGTTATTATTGGTTATTGGTTCTAGATATCGTTTGTTGATATGTTTTCTGTTAATTGCCCAGTTAGACTGTCCAATATCTCAGGCTACAGTAGTGTCAACATGTGCATGACATTGTGTTGTAAGCAACCCCTCATAAAGAAGCCTAATTACAGGGCAGGGATGGCACTGATCAGACGGTGGGTGCCCTGTTCATTTCCTGTTGGCTTTGTTAGTTGGTGAACAGTGGCTTTTACAGTCTTGCGTAATCACTGCCAGAGCATTCGTCCAGAACATCGGTCTGTGACGTTGAGGTTTGCGGTGCATTTGCGTCATTGGGTGTGTCATTCGTATGTGTATGCATGTTCTTGCGTGTGTGCATGTGCGTGTGTGTGTCTGTGTGTGTGTGTGTGTGTGTGTGTGTGTGTGGGGGGGGGGGTGTAGTGTTATTTCTATTATTTCTTGCCAAGGGTTCTGCAGTGTGTGTGTGCGTGCGTGCGTGCGTGCGTGCGTGCGTGCGTGCGTGCGTGCGTGCGTGCGTGTGTGTGTGTTCGTCCTTACTGACCTGACCACTTTGGTCCCATTCCTGATGACCTGCATGTCCACATTGCAGGTCCCATTGGAGTGAGAGATCAGATTAATCTCAGTAAATTCAGCCTGGAGACACAGAGCAGGTATTTGTTGTAAATGTTCAGGTTTCAGCTTATTCCCAGTACAAGCAAGTATAATGTATACAGGCATTCAGCTTGGAATACATAGAAGAAGCTACCATCATTCTCTGTCATTGTAAAACTTTCTCATGTCGGGCTGAATTCAACAGCTATTTTGCAGAATGTTCACCTATTTCTGCAGAATTTTATGACATGCCCAGAAAAAAAGATATTAGGGCAGATTATACAAAACATTAGGAAAAAAATAAAAGAAAATGGGGGAAAAAAAGTTTTATCCTCATTCTGTTTAAACACTGGTCAATGTTCTTCAAAAGACCCTTGTTCAACTCAAACTTGCATGAAATGCTATGAAGACCAAATATAAAATACTGTATGTTCTTTTTATGATCGTGAAAAGTCATCTCTTATCATCTTCAGGTATGCACTTATAAATAATCATGTCCAAATTGACAGGGTTACTAATTATAAATATTTGGGCATTTGGGCTGATGAGAAACTCGCCTTTAAGACCCATGTAGGCAATTTCACAGATACTTTTTGTATTGGAATCTGTACCTGTCACTGCATCCTTTACAAACTTTGTTGGCACTCTCTTTCTGTAAGGAAGGACCAGCATTGGTACTTGTTTATTTATAAAGCCCTTCTAGGCATTTCTTGTTTATAATTTATAAAGCCCTTCTAGGCATTTTACCAGCGCAATGAGCGTATCATACTTCACTCCTATCTAGGAACTCAACACCGTCTCACAGGAGTATGTTGTCCCCCAGCACTTCCTTCAGACAGCTCATGACTTAGAACTGCTTTTACATGCAGTGCCCCTCAGACACGGAATAAACTTCAGCTGGCACTCAGACTGGACTCACCCGGGACAGCTTAAATCTTGTTGATTTTTTAATGTCGTCTTTTGTACTGTTTTATCTATTGCTGTGTTATGTTGTGCTGCCTAGGTGTTTTTTGTGTGCTGCTATCTCTGCCAGGCTCACTTGCATAATTTGATGTCAATCTCAAAGTGATGTCTGTGGTTAAATTAAGGATAATAACTGGGAAATGTGTTTCAACTGAGGTCATGTGATATCTTAACATTTTCATGGCATTTGTTTATTTTCGTCTTTTGCTTTGATTTTGTATTTGTAATCTCGGCACCATTGAAAAAGAGGTGCTTCCTTAATTAAATAAAGATTAAATAAAAAAATAAAAAACTGTGGAACTGAGAGCAGGTAAGGGTTATTAATCTGCTTTAAACTGCTAATAAGCAGAGTAACAGGACTTCTGTTTAATTTATGCTTTGTCGTACAATGGTGACATGCACCGAAAATAGGCAATCTACAAGCTCATAACTCGTTGCAGATGTGACACGTTGTGAGCTTGTAGACAGACGATTTTCGGCGTACAAAACCATTGTACGGCGAAGCATAAATCAGGCTGTATTCGTGCAAAACTGTCTGTCAGTTTGTCTTTGTAAACTTCCATTTCTATATGAATTCACTTTGAGTTTGAACATCAGGCCTCGTTCAACCTTCAGGGCTTCTGTCACATCACAGGTGTTTTATAATAATACTGTAAAGTGTTATACCTGTTCCACTCTGATGTCATAGTCCCCAAGGACCTTTTTACCCCGGAATACTTTGGCCCTGGAAGAGAAGAGAAGAGAAGAGAAGAGAAGAGAAGAGAAGAGAAGAGAAGAGAAGAGAAGAGAAGAGAAGAGACATGGTCAAAAGTCACTTTAAAATAATGTTAAGAAAATATTATTTATAAACTCTGACTTAATGACACACACAAAGGCAGGATAATCACGCACGCACGCGCACACACACACACACACACACACACACACACACACACACACACACACACACACACACACACACACACACACACACACACACACACACACACACACACACAGTGTGACAGCCTCAGGAAAGGCTCAAAAAGCCTGTTTGAATCCCACATTGTTTCTCATTCTATATCACTCTATTGCCCTCTTTCCCTGGGCTCTAGTAGAATGTCCCAGCATGCTCCCTGGCTGTTTGGCAGGAGTTTGGTACACAGCAGGCTGCCGCCTGTCATGCTGTGCACAGGTTTTCTGATGCTCCTTTCTACAGTATGAGACCAGCTGGGACTAACAGAAATACATAGATCCAGTCAGTAATCAAAGAGTATGTTATTTTTCCACACAAAAAAATATATTGTCTGTGTTGTGTGTTCTATAGTGTACTTCATTCATTCTTTCATTCATTCATATAGCAATCACATTGTATAGTAAATCCTTATATGTCAAACTTTCCCCATCCATCCATCTATATCCATACAACCATATCCACTGTTACCAGTACACAGAGCAAGAGAAAACTGTTCCTGAGTAACAAGTTCCTCTTGAATGACTACAAGGTATCACATCCTTTTAACTTTCATAAAGATTTGAGTTACCCGCGGCTGTTCCTGGTATGTGCTGCCCTCTACTGGACATAAGTTTGCCATGGAAGACATTTAGAAAAGAAAATGGATGCTCAGTAGTACCTTTTATACTTAATTGATTGAATTAATTGTTCCATCATACGATAATGCGACACATTGTCGAGGTTGTAGATCGGCTATTTTCGGCACGCGACTTCGTCTTACGAGGAAATACAAGCCAGGCTTTACAGACAAACTCCAATAGAGTACAGTAGATCAAAGCAGCAATACTTGAAAGCCCCAGGCTGGGTAGCTAATGGACAGTAATGCTGTTAAATCTCCATTAAGACAGTGATATTATGTACCCTTGTAGTACGAATGATGAAAGAACACAATAACAGTATTATGTGCAGTCTTGTATAGTATCTAGAGAGACATACAAAGGCAGACAGAAGACACAGAGCAAGACGAAAATAGATAAAAGGGGCATGAAGGTACAGACAGACAGAAATGGCCACATACTGTACACAGCCTGACAGAAACACATGCGCAAAGCCATGACCAGAGGCATTATGTTTCTGGGTTGTCCATCCCTCTGTCCATCCGTCCATAACCCCCCAACCTTGGGAATTTGTGCCAATGACATGTGACACAAATAACTAGCCTGGAAACCAGCCGAATCTGCCAGTGCAAACAAAAAAAAGAAGCCCTCGGCAGATTAGTCTGGCCCCGCTCGGTTGTGATTGGATTTCGCTGCCCCCGAAATTGTGGGGCACCAATCAGGGCCCAGTATGCAAATATGGGGCAGGTTTATCATAATTTTTTTTGTATCCGCCCCTTGGAAATGCAGGTTCCACACAGACTAATATCTACGCAGTGATATTAGTCTGGCCATGCCAGGCTAACAAATATCTACTTGGACTCAAGGATGAACTGGTTTGAAGCAGTGTTGATTCTGACAGCAAATTAAGTTTTTTTTCTTTTCTTTTTTTTCATAGTCTTTTGAATAAAATTCCATTTAGTTTTAGTCATATTTTAGTCATCTGAAATGTTTTAGTTTTTGTCTAGTTTTAGTCGACTAAATACTCTAAGATTTTAGTCGACTAAATCTACAGTTGATTTAGTCGACTAAAATGTATTTTGGCAGGCCTTGATGGCGTTGTAATGGTTGATTTTACACTTGGTTGCATGCTGAAAATAGCCAATCTACAAGCTCACAACGCGACGCATTGTGAGCTTGTAGATCTGCTATTTTCAGATTGCAACACCCGAGCACAAACAAACATAAAATGACTTCTTAGTTCTACTGGATCTCTTCTCCACTAGTCCCTCCCTGACATTTTAGTCTAATTTTTATTTGTTGATGAAATTGTTAATATATTTAGTCTTAGTTTTAGTCACCATAGCTTAGTTTTTATTTAGCTTTTATTTCGTTTTTGTCAGTGAAAAAAGGTAGTCGACGAACATTTTTCGTCATAGTCTTAGTCAACGAAATCAACACTGGTTAGAAGTAGGTGGTCAAAGGTAAGGTCATTAGGACTTCGTGTCTGTCCCAATTATCGTGAATGTGATATCTCAGGAACACCTTGAGGGAATGTCATGACATTTGAGATAAACATCCACTGGAACTCAAGGATGAACTGATTAGACATCAGTGGTCAAAGGGCAAGGTCACTGCGACCTCACACATGTAATTTCTTCATTCACTATATACTGTACTACTGTATATGACAGTGGTTCTCAACCTTTTCAGGCCGTGACCCCGCAAAATAATCATATTTGAACTGAAGGCCCCCACACCCTGATAAGCAGTGGGAATGTAGGAGTTGAGGCATTCAATTTGGTTTGACTCGGTTCCACTGATAAATATTGTGAAAATGTATACCACAATGTTTGCCTACATGCAAGATGCAGTATTTCTAGTTTACACCTGAAGGTGAGGCTGGAATATATAACCCTACATTTCAGTACAGACCTATGTCAGTGCTATGCAGTGTTACAATATGCCATTTCCACCTGAGAGATTTGATTTTTTTGTAAATTATTTTATTAAGGATCCCCATTAGCTGGTGCCATAGCAACCAGCTAGTCTTCCTGGGGTCCACAGCAAGAGGGCTTGTGATTATGTAATTATGTAATTTTGATAATGACACTGATTGTAACCTTGACCTTGACATGTTTGTCCAAGAGTGAATCATAATCACTGGGGCAACCTACTGCACATTTCCACAAAGTTTCTTGAAAATCCACCCATCTTAACTTTGAACTTGACCTCAGTGGTGGAAGAAGTAGATTTGTTTTACTTCACCTAAATACCTTTTTTAATTAACCTATATACTATTTTCGCCAAATGTTCGCCTATTAAGACATGCCCAGAATAGAAACAATAGGTTTCATTAAGTAAACATTAACAATACCACAATGTAGAAATAGGCTACTCTGTTAAAAGTAGCAAAAGTTAAAATCCCGTATTCAAATGGTTACTCGAGTAAAAGAACAAAAGTATTGCCATCAAAATATATTTACAGTAGCACCAAGTGTGAAGGTTTTCATTAAGCAGAAAGGCATTTCAAAATCATATTAGGCTATATAGAACAAGCACACCATTCAAACAGAGCAACAGAAAAGAACATGGTCACACATGACCATTAGCCTAATAACTAAAGGCTGCCAGCCTGCAGCATACTATAAACCAGTGCTTTTCAACCTTTTTCGCATCAAGGACCCCCAAATTGACACATATTAGCCCAGGGACCCCCATTTGAAAAGATATGCCAGGGACCATTTTGATTTCTAGTCTTGGGGGTCCCAATCTACACTATAGTATCATCATCAGTGTTCATTTAACTGAGAGTGTAAAAATGTACACTCTCAGAGTTACAGACACATAAGGGTCAATTTGGTTCCTAACTATTCATTTGTCTGGGGACACCCTGGAACCCCTTCAAGGACCACTGGAGTATGCTGAAGCCTTAAAATCGACACAGCTCCGTTTCTTTTATCAGTTATTTTCATGTGTAACACCTCACACATTAGAGGATTTTTTTCACCTTGCAAGCCTTTAGGAGTATGTATGACTCCTCAATGGGAATGTTATTGTTAAGGCCGTGGCAACAATTGTCTGCTCGCCACAGGAACAAGCTAAAACATGTTTAGCTAACTGTTGCAATGCTCACTTTGCCCAAGTTCAGAACTGAAAAACAAATGTTGATTGGCTCATGAAAAACAAAACAGCTCCTTACCGCACAACCTTTGCCTGAGGCTGACAGAAACGGATCGCTCCTCAAGGCTGAACCTTTTCACACTTGACAGGATAAACATTCTGAATGTTTTTCTGATTTCCTGTTGCAGTGTTTACTTTGTGAATATCAGTAGCTGACAGAAAATCGACTTGGACCCAATATGTTCCCTAGCAACGCAATTTCACTGACAATGGCTCCAACATTAATGCAGAAACAGCGCCCCCTGGTTTGGTTTGGAAGAAAGTATTCACATTATGTACTTAAGTAAAAGTATCAATACTGCAATGTAGTAATACTCTGTTACAAGTAAATGTCCGGAATTCAAAAATGTACTTGAGTAAAAGTAAAAAACTATTGGCATCAAAATGTATTAAGTACCAAAAGTAGAAAATACTCATTATGCAGAAGGTCCCATTTCACAAGTTTTCAAATGTATAAAAATGTTTTGAAAATAGCAGATCTACAAGCTCACTACGTTGCACCGCAATGCATTGTGAGCTTGTAGAACTGCTATTTTTAAATGGCCGAAATGTATAGGGCTGAAGTGGTTAATGTATGTTTTGCAATAATAATCAAAATCTTTTTCAAGTTTTCAAATAATTGTAGTGGAGTAAAAGTACAATATTTGCCTCTGAGATGTAGTGGAATAGTAGAAGTAAAAGTACTGAAAAGTAAAAATACCTCAAAATTGTACTTAAGTAAAATGTAGCCTACTTAAGTATGTTACTTTATGTTGTTACTTTACACCACCACTGAGCACCCTGACAACTAACCCGAGTGACAAGTAATCCCTGTCCTATGAAGTTAACTCCATACCTGTCCCCCTGAGCTAAACAGACGGCCAGATGGAATGGAACACAGCCTGCAGACTAATTGCCCTTGTGAAATTCCTTTTACCAAATGAACACTTTGAAGGACTGGCTCTCAAAGTGGGGTCCAGGGACCGGCAGTCAGGGGTCCTCCTGAGCAAAATGAGGAACAGTTAAACATCAAAGCCATATTTTATTTTTCGGCTAAAATAGCCGATCTACAAGCTCACAATGCCTGTAGCATCGACACATTGTGATCTTGTAGATCGGTTATTTTTTAATCATTTTAATTTGAACAATCTTGATAAATGTCTTATGGGAGTCCCAGGCAAAACATCTTTTCAGATGGGGGGCCGCGGCCAAATACATACATCAATTTGGGGGTCATTGACATTAAAGGGATAGTTCACCCAAAACATTCCTTCGATTAGTCACTCCATGGAGACTTGAATTCATGGATATCTTTTTGTTTTTGTCACATTCCAAAGCCAATAATTTGATGACCAGTGGACCGGTAGGCAGTGGTTCCGGTAGGAGACACAAAGGAGACTCTTTGTGTCTTTGTGTCTCCTACCGGAACCGCTGCAGGTCATAAAAAAAAGTCGTTTTGTGGGTGAACTATCCCTTTAAACATTTTGAGAACCACCGCTTTAAATTGATCAAAGAAGATCTCTCCATCGTCAGCACAGCCAGTAAGTAGGCCTACCACCAGAATCTTAAGGTGGGGAACAGAAATTCTGAAAAATGTAATGGACCTCATCAAATCTTAGGTATGAAACAGTTTTTTGCATCCCTGTGCCATGATCTGACATTTACTGTAACTTGGATGTATGCCGCAAGCATCTTTAGCTCCATGTCATCCATTAAAGTTGTAACTCAACTCATCACACTTAACCTCACGGCACAGCAGCAAGGCATATGGCTTATTAGTGTGATTTATTCATTAGCATCAGAAGTGAACATCTGTGAGGGTAGGATGCCACAACACACAAACCAGGCGTGGCACGCTCACACAGTGCTGCAGTGCACAGGTTAGTTATACACTCAGAATACCAATCCACTTCTACAGGGAGGATGCTGAGGTAGGTGTCATGTTTAATTCCATCTAAATAAGTTACTATCAGATATGTAGTGGTTTTTGAAACTTTCAAATTTCAAAGACCCCCACAACTCTGAGAGTATACACATGGGTAAGGGTCCATTTGGTTCCATTTGTACACTGTCAGAGAGTTACAGACCTGTAAGTTCCATTGGGAACCCCCCTCAATGAACCCTGAGAGACTCCCTCCTCTTTGAACCCAGGTCTCCCAGGGAAACCAAACATCTACCGCTTAAGGTAGATGGAAAACCCCCTTGGCCTGGGGACATACAGTATTAACTTTTTGGGCTTCAGGCTGAGGTACTCTGCTATACACATACAGCTATGCATTTATTGTTCAACATAAAATGATAGCAGTGTATGCTAAATGTCGTCATTTGTTATATTCATACTCAACATCTTATCAGTTTACAATTTACACCTTCTTAAACAGCCTCCTGCCAAATATATCTAGGGACAGAGGGCGGGGGTGTGTGATTTGATAACAAATCCCAAATTGCCAGCCAGTGTGTCATGGCAGAAACAATTTAGCGTAAGTTATAGTGGGACAAAGGCAGGTGTAAATGGCTTTGTTTCTTTCTCAAGATAAGGTGTGGGTGATACTGGGATTTTAACTATCCCCCCCTTTTCTTTCTCTCTAATGCCTGATTTATACGGTACTTCGCTGAAAACAGCAGGTCTACAAGCTCACAGCACATCATGGGTGTGATGCGTTGCGAGCTAGTAGATCGTCTATTTCCGGCGTGCGTCAATGTCATACGATGGAGCATAAATTAGGCTTAACGATCATCCCCTTGGCCGTTGAGAATAGCTCAGAGTGTATATGAGTCAGCCTGGCCTGTGAGACTAAGATAAAGGTGAAGTGAATGGATGCATTCTCTCTGATCCATGACTTCAGTAGCTGGAGCAGAGGCATGTGAGATTAACTGCAGAGAACAGAGGGCGCTTGGAAAATGATGCATCCTTAATCGTGACCAGGAAACACACAATAACAAATGTCAGAGGTAGAGCAGAAATTAAATTACGTTAAATTGTGTGAGGTCATTTTAGGTCCATAAATTGGACCTAAATCAGAGTGCTATTTAGACTATGGAATAGAGTCATGGAAAGATTTTTTTGAGATTGCACTGTAAGCCTACTGTTAGTATGTGGCAAATTGACAACTTCTTCAGGAAATAGCCTATAGTAAGCTTATAGTCTCTATTGCGTTGTTGATATGCCCAGAATGCTAAAGGTCAGCTGATGTTCATTCAACAGTTACTTAGCAACAGATGTGTATGAGGTTTGCGGCACTAACATGGCCGCCAGTGAAAATAGCTCTGGTCAAACTCTATTGACTGTAGGCTGCATCTGGCCAGGGTTCTGGTGACTCCATTAGTCCCGGGTCATTTGATCCAATCCCACTGCATTATTGATCAATGGACACTCAGACACCAACCAAATCCTGTACAGATTAAGCTCATTCAATCAATGCGGGGAACGAGAGAGAGGGAGAGAGAGAGAGAGAGAGAGAGAGAGAGAGAGAGAGAGAGAGAGAGAGAGAGAGAGAGAGAGAGTAATAGGCAAAGAAGACATACAGAAGAGAGAGATGGATAAACGTTTATCCGAGAGCTCAAGATAGATGGACAAAATAACCAGTGTAGAAGAAGGAAATCCATATATTATTGATGTAAAATAATTTCTGCTGTATTATCTTCTGGCTAACCCCAGGCATTATATTCATCAATAATGTGGCAGAAAGCAGCTTTGATTCGTGATCTATAGTTGTGGATACAGCCTGCACTGGTTTACACTAAACCCTTACTATCCCAGGGTGTAATTACTAATTACAGTACAAATCCGAACACCACAAATGCATGTTCTGCACAGAACATTGACTCAGCTTCTATGCTCCCCTCTGTTTTCATCTGTCTATCAAGCGTGTATTAAAAGAGATGCCTATAACTGATTGTCCAAAATAAATGAATATACCCTCCCTCATCTAAAGCACTGTGTCATCAAAAGGTGATGACGAAATGCCAAAGACGATTAAGCAGGAGTCACCGTGACATGTCCTTCTGAAGCTAAAGATGTTTTATGAGGGTAATGCAGCCAGAAAGGTCATTATCTGTGATGGAGCAATCATGCACATCTGTCGTCCACAAAGGATGTCACACTGTTCAGGGCATAGTATCTCTCTCTCTCTCTCTCTCTCTCTCTGTGTCTCTGTGTCTCTGTCTGTCTGTCTGTCTGTCTGTCTGTCTGTCTGTCTGTCTGTCTGTCTGTCTGTCTGTCTGTCTGTCTGTCTGGGTGCGTGCGTGCGTGCCTCTCTCTCTCAATGCTCTCTCTCCTAAAGTGCTCCAGTGCAAAGACATCAATTTATCTTCAGTCATGCATGGGAAGTGAAGAGCATTTTCATCTTCTATTGCCAGAAAGATCCCTAAGACAGAAACAGTATGTTTTTAAAATGTTGACCATATATAATAATATTCAAACAACAAAGAAGCATATTGATTTTCCTGGGTTATTTGTTCTGCCAACAGTCTTGTCTTACGCCACAAAACATCAAAGAGCAAGTTCTTATTCATGGGCATTTTTAAAGGAAACAGAGAAATCCCACCGGCGAGATGCATTTGTATTCTGAAGCAGAATGAGACGACTTAACCGAGGAAAACCTTTTGTCTTTTGTCTTTCACCTCTGCTTCTTGCTAACTCATCCACCCCAGAGCAGATTAGATGAAACTGAGCTTTGATTAAGAGCTGTCTGGTGTGTCTGGTCATGGTCAGCTTCCAAATTATGTCTTAGGCCATAGGAACATGACCATCATGGGCATGTAATAGAAAACAAAAGTGAAAAGCAAACACCATTGCTGCCATTTGTAAGGTGCAATTTCATATTCTGTGCAACAGTTTCTGTTAAATTCAACAGAGTGGGGAAGACAAAAATTCAAGAGAGAGAGAGAGAGAGAGAGAGAGAGAGAGAGAGAGAGAGAGAGAGAGGATAAGGTCAAATATAGTTTGTTCGCTGTTTTAGAAAACAGCGTTGTATTGTATATCGTCTATTTTTGGTGCTTGACACGTTGTACGATGCAGGCTTAACTGAACCACGAGCACAGTTTGCACTGCTTCCTCAGAGATTCCTGTTGACAGCTAAAGAAAAGAGTATAGAAGTAGAAGATACACACACATTTGGTGGCAGCAGTAAACAAGCAATGTTTCATGAGCTTGGATAAACTGTGGATTGTGACCTTTGCTTCAAAACCTGTGTAAAATCTGTTGCAGGTATGAAGGTATCATTTACATAACTCAATCAACATTTTCAGTTGCTTTAATTGGACTGTCCAACTGTCAGAAAGCCCAATGTATCAGTGCCAGTCATTGGAGGGCACTGCTCGCGCTACAGTCTGGCTCTCCCAGTCCCAGCCCCGCCCAGACCCTCTTGGGCCTCCAGAGGAACTGCATCATTGACTGTCTTGGCTACAGACACCATCCAGTAGAATAAGCTCAGCCTACCATGAGTTTAGGAAACCTACACAATTTTGGTGAGCCAGTATGATCCACTCAGCTACCTCACAAGGTCTGGCACATTACTGCAGTGCAATATATAATACCATAATGCACAGCATATACTTAAATGCACAGAATGATAGCTGCAGAGGATGAAGTGATTACAACATTGTTGTTGTTGTTTTATGGCCCATTCCTTGGCTCTTGTATGGTCTTTCCGATTCCCTTGAGACAGTAATTGTCAATCCAATTAAATGTGTGACTGTGGTGGTAAATGGCTTATATGGGCACACAATACGAAAAACTGGACATAATGGTGGCCAATTAGGATACAAAGGATCCAGTGCCTTCAACACTGCCTGGTGGGGTGGCCTAGATTACGTTTCTAGATTACCATAGCAGGCTGCCCTGATAGTCTGCTGGTGATCAGCGGTTATGGACAACGGGCGATCGGCGGTTCTGGACAACCACCAATCCGACGACTCGGCGCGGTGCTGCACTCAACTCCCTCGGGTCGTCTGCGACGCGTGTGCCGAATTTGAAGTCGGTCTACAGTCGAACTACAGACGTACGTACAGAGATTCAGTGCATTTATTGTAAGACTTTTTTTTTTTAGACTGTACATATGTTAACTCACTCATGTATTTGTCATGTGACCTTGAAGAACCCCTTGTTCCGACTGGTCACACTGAATGAACGTGAGCATAATGCGAATCTTCAAATCAGTGCTGCTTTGTCATTTTCTTTTCATCCTCAGGTGAGGATGTCCCCTGAATTATTCAACAGCAGCACAGACGCCTGTAACATCTCCTGCCATTATCTCTCGTCTCTGCCCTAAAGGAAGGAAGGCAGTTCTCCCATGAATTCACACCTCCCGTCGACCCGTCGTGTGTCTGCATCACCCAGCTACACTTGTGCACTGCTAATATGAAAATCCAGACTCCAGAGTGCTCAAGGTGTTAGGAGAACAAAGCCTCTGATGCTCAATGTCCTGAACAGATTTTGCTGGTAATTTTATGCCGCCACCACCACCTTGGAAAATTTTGCTTTGATCAAAATGATCAAAGTTTGAGGACTTAAGACTTATGATCCTGGCTTGTAAGGAGTATAAATAAAATCAAACTTTATTTATATAGCATATTTACAACAATCGAAATCTGCCAAAGTGTACATGGAGGATAACAACAGAAAGTAGGCTGTCCCTCCTTTGAGCAGAAAGGGACGCAGGTACAGTATTCACAGAGGCTTTGTAAACGAGAGAGTCTTCAAGTGATTGAACACACATCCTGCTGGGAGTTTATGTATTACATGATAGGAATAAACGCCACATTAGTTTCTTGTTTAATAGAATCCTTTCAGTTCCATGCATCATTTACCTAACTGTGGCATGGATTTCATCTGAAAGATTGACGCTTTGTCTTCAACTTTGAGCTAATCTACCACCATCTTCCTCCATGAGCCCCTCTTCCTCTGTGGGCCTTCTTCCTCTCCTTTGCACTTGTCCTTGATCTCTAATGCCTGATACATACCTTATCTATTTATACCATAGACTGTAAAGATTTATACTGATCTGCTCAACACCGGCGCCAAGTATAAATCACCCTTTACTTACTCCTTTGTTGCTAACACCATCAGCTCAGAGGTGTCTCTTTTATGCATCTGTGCTGTAGGACTTGATTGGATTGAATATGCATAGTGCAAGAGATTCCCATCTGATCAGATAAGGATATGCTATATCATGCATATATACTGTAACCTCCGTTTGGAACCTCTTGGAAGCTCACCCTCTGCTAATAGCTCCGAGGGTGAAGTTCCAAACAGAGCTAACATTTATGTATGTGTCATACTCTCTCTCTCTCTCACTCACACACACACACACACACACACACACACACACACACACACACACACACACACACACACACACACACACACACACACACACACACACACACACACACACACACACACACACACACACACACACACACACACACACACACACACACACACACACACACACACACTTACTAATGAATGGCAATCTGCTTCATTTAAAATGGTCCATCCAGGGAATCTGAAGTCAACAACAGGGGTGTATTCGTTCTGTGAAGCTTCACTGATTCTCACTAGCAGAGTGTGTGTGTGTGTGTGTGTGTGTGTGTGTGTGTGTGTGTGTGTGTGTGTGTGTGTGTGTGTGTGTGTGTGTGTGTGTGTGTGTGTTTTAACTGCTCTCACTTTGCTCCTTGCTTGTTCTCGTTGTATCATAAAGGTTTTCTTTTACACACAGTGAAATGTACATGACTTTTCCTGGATAATGAAGTGCGCTGGCTGCCAGAGAATTTTCAAGCACTTAATGGGCCAGAGTTCCTTCTTTGTCATACATTTAAATGCTGTTTGGGGGGCTACCAGGCCTAGTCAGGAACAGGGTTATTACTATTGAAATTGGCTAATGGTTGTGCAGGTGGGCTGGGGCCAGCCGGCGGACTATGACTCAGACATAACCATATATAGAGTTCACTATGACTCAGATATAACCATATATAGAGTTCCCACTGCAGCTACACCCAAATATGGTGTGTCATGTTGATTGTGCCAGCATGACATCACACCCAAACAAACCGTGTCGCCATGAGTCGGATCGGCGGTGCACCGTAGGTTTGAGGGCCGCGCAGCGACCCAAACCTCCAAAATTTCATATAAGCCATATATTTTGAGTAGATATGAAATCTTCCAATACAAATTCACAAGGCAATGCCAAGCGTTGTGAGCTTGTAGATCTGCTAATTATTTTGGGATCTTTTTGAATCTCGCCCCGACTACCCAATTTTACAATAAAAACCTGAAACTAACACTAAAACTAAACTAAACTCTTTTTAAAAATATAAAGTATAAGTTAGAAAAGCTAAAGCTATTAAACTAAACTGAAGTGGAAATGAAATAAATAAATAAATACAAAAAATTAAATGAAATAACAACTTTATAAGAAACCTCCCTCATATACTGTACCTTCGAGCCTATAGTGAGGAAATCATCAATTATATTGCTGGCTAATTGGATCATAAATAATTCAGACGCAATTCAGCTGCACCAGTTGGAGCAGAGGTGGGGATGGTGTGTGTGTGTGTGTGTGTGTGTGTGTGTGTGTGTGTGTGTGTGTGTGTGTGTGTGTGTGTGTGTGTGTGTGTGTGTGTGTGTGTGTGTGTGTGTGTGTGTGTGGGGGGGGGGGGGGGGTTGCAGATGTTCAGGCTCTCAAAAAAGTTTCAGGGGTCATAAAAGTGGACACCTGTATTGCCAAAGGGCCCTCTGAGGCTGTTGCAAATCGTTGCTGTCGGGTAGAAACCGTATCTCCATATTTCAACTTTTTATGTTTTTTTGTCAATGAATGCCCTACCTATCAAAGAAGAGTGTCACACAAAAGTTGTGAAAATAGCTGATCTACAAGCTTGTAGATCAGGTTTCCTAAAACAGCGACAAAATGTTGAAAGGCCTGCATGTGATTGCTGGTGGTACCTGGTGATTGTGAAATGATTGGTTAAAGTGAATAGTAATAGACCACCGAAGTCCTGACGTCACTCGTTCATCCCCAGGTTCGTAAAGTCATTTCGCTATGGAGCATTGGAACATTGGGTCATCATAGAATCGTCTCATATAATTATAATTAAATAAACAAACTGTCTTGGCATAATTGTCAGGGAGGAGGTTCTGTATCGTTTGTGATAGTCAGTCACTTATATTTGATGCAGTCTGTTTCTGGCGAAAATGTAACTAATTCGGCGGAAGTAACATTAGCGTTTTCTCACCGTCAGTTGATGCTTCATATCCATAAGAGTCAAACCGCCGGGGTCACTTGTTTATTTTTGTAACACAATTCTTATTTGACTCGATATTAAAGACGTCTATGGGATTCAGAATGGGGGTGGAAAACCGCGAACCAGGTAGACAAACCAAGGATGTGTAAATTACGTCAGACTTTGGTGGTCTATAGGAGAAAGATTCTAGGAAGTGTAAAGTGTCAGAGTAAGAGTAAAAGCCTTAAGGAGGTGTCTGTTTTGTAGATATTCATAAAGAGATTGTCACTGTAGAAGATAGCCTATACTGTATATAATACTGTTTGATTGTGCTTGTGTAAATAGAGTTGATTGACGTGCCAGGCTGACGGCAGGATATAGGCTCACAAATCTATACTTCTATGAGTGAGAATGTGTTCACAAACAGAAGCTTCTATTATATTTTAAGTGCTACTTTCACCCCTTTTTCTGCAGAATTAAGATATATGGCCTGTCAAAACATACAAGCCACAATACTGTTGTGTTCTCAGTTTTAAAGGTCATTTGGCTTTATAGTCCCCCAAGTATGTTTTATTTATTGAGGTAGTTGACTGAGATTTATAGTGTCACATGTCTTCCCTCCCCAGCATATTCAGTACAGGAAACCCAATTATTTCCTCCCGGGGTGCATGGTGCAGTGCTGCAGTCGTGCAACAAGCTTCTGAAAATGAGACTTGTGCCGTGGTTACCTTTGGAACATCAATCAAGCATTATTATGTTCACATTACTAGACGGTATCAACATAATGAAAATCATTTCTTGCATGGACTGTCCTCAACTAAAGAAATTATATTCATAGCACAAAATAATTATTTGATTTAATCAACATATCTCTAAAATTGTGTTCTCTGTGACCAAACATTTTACAGTCAGAATTAAGGGGTGACAGCTAGTGTTTAAAAAGCATTAAAGAAAAAAAGATGTTTCAATCAACAGTCTTGGTCGTCTAAGCCTAAATTTACCGATTTAATCAATTAATCGACGATGAGTGGACATCCCTAATTTAATCCTGTACATCAGTGGTTCTCAATTTGGGGTCCAGGGACCACCATGGATCCTAAAGGGGTTTCCAGGGGGTCCCCAGCAAAATTGGTTAATAATATCAAAATCAGTTTAACCACTTTAACCATATTTTATACATATTCGGAAATTGCGACTGGTTGTGAGCTTGTAGATGGGGGGGATACACACAAATGTCAGGGTCTTTACATGTCTTTAACATGTTTGAGAACCTCTGCTGTAGATCAACAAGGACATTTGGCATTCTACAGTTACTGGATGGCCCCTGCCAAAATCTCACTTCTGTATTTGTCTGGGTAGTGAGGTGGAAGACAAGTTGAGAGCCTTTCTCTCTAGGACTGTAGGTGGGCTGAGAGAAAGCAGCTGTCTGCAGGTGACTCATTGCAGACAGTTGCTCCGTCTGGACATAGTATGTATGTCCTGCTGTGTGCTTTATCAGCACATCTGTCTGATGGACTCACTCCAACTCGTTTCAATAATATATTTTGACGGTTTCTTACCGGGAGCATAGTCTGGAGCAATCATTTTTGCAATAACAGACAATACCAGTACTCACAAAACTGTCCTTTAGGCACTTTTATTACTTAAGTTGGCATGGGTAAACTGCAGACAAAGCAACGTACACATTTCGATGTCAACCCTCACACTTAAAGGGCAAGAGCGCTTTGGTAGAGGTTTGGGTTGTGTAGTTACCTTGACATGATGTAACTCCAAAGGTGGGCAAGAAATTAAAAATGATTGCTCCATTGATTAGAAATTGATCATTCAAAATATGCTCCTCAATTGACTTACATTGTACGGTGAAACAGCTTTCAAAAGTCACTCTTTTAGCCCGTAAACAAACACAGACAAAGATATAGAACACCACAAAACCCAGTACTTTTTAAATAAAAAAGGTCAACTTCCTGTTGATTTTACTATTTGAAGATCTGGATTCCGGATCCGCAGATCCAGTCCGGGTTTTCTTCCAAAGAGCCGGTATTGGTATTCTCTACTATTGCAAATATATATCATACATATGCACACATAAGCTTACACACACGCGCGAGCACGCACACACTCATGAAAGGCAAAGACGTGCTGTGAAAAGTTGTGAAGGTGTGCCATGAGCGATACTGATGTGCATTTAAATAATATTTGCAACCTGAACCGAGTCAGAGCCACACAATAATCTATCAAAGCTGTTATTTTACTCCCAGCTCCCTTTACACATTGAAGAACATTTTCTCCCATCGAGGTGGAGGTTTTACCACCCTAGAGGTGACAGCAACAGATATATGAGGTCTTTAATTCCAGCTTTTAGCTTTTAAATTAAATGGGACTGGGACTATCTATGGATGTGATACGGTACCCTCATTTTTCTTTCTATCTTGCTGCTTCTTTTGATGGACAATAATCACAGGGATGTTGACGCTAACTCTACAGTAAATTTGTTTATATGTGTGTATGTATATCTATGTTTATTTTGTTCAATAGTTTTTCTTTTAATGCTGTTGCAAACCAATTTGCCCCTGGGGAACAATATTGTAAAGCTTAACCTTACCTTACAGTAGCCGAAAATGCACGCACGCACCCACGCACGCACACACGCACGCAGTGCAAGAGTATTGTAAGGCTGAGTGTAGCTTTGTCAACAGTTACAGTACATGAACTATCTCACTATGTCAGTACTTTTAAACAGACTAGTTAGAGTTTGGCCCTGGATGACAAGGTCACTTCACTTTGAGTTTGGCCCTGGATGACAAGGTCACTTCACTTTGCTCATTACTGTTTTCGGTTCTGTATCCATTTTACATCTGAGAAAGAACACTTATCCAAGATTACATCCAAGATCTGCCCAAGTAAGGTTTTTCCTCGATTTTATCCAAATGTAATTGCTGCAAGGGTGGGTGGCAAAACAAAACCACACACACACACACACACACACACACACACACACACACACACACACACACACACACACACACACACACACACACACACACACACACACACACACACACACACACACACACACACACACACCACTTTGTACCTGCACAGTGCTACATAATTATTATCTGCATAGCTGTCATCACTTTGCTTATTGTTTCTGTTAGTTTTGGCAGTTCCCCCATGTAACTGTGTTTGCACGCTCTTGTGTGGTACATTTGTTTGATCCTGTCCATTGTCTACATTGCCTGCTTGTCGTGACATTGCTGATGCATGGCATGGCAGAGAGAGAGAGAGAGAGAGAGAGCGAGAGAGAGAGAGAGAGAGAGAGAGAGAGAGAGAGAGAGAGAGAGAGAGAGAGACACACACACACACAGACAGACAGACAGACAGACAGACAGAGAAAAAGAGAGTGAGGAAGAGAGATAGAGAGATAGAGAAAAAGAGAGGACGAGACAGAGACAGAGACTGCAGTATAGTAGGACTGGTGTCCTATAGCATGAACAAAGTGTACTAGGCCAGGCGGCTATGACATTTGCATTTGCTACAAGAGAGCTATCTTAGTAATATCAGACTTAGAGAGTTTGAAAGTATACAACAACAGTCATTTTGTACTTGTGACTGGTGGATTGAAAATGTTTGGCATGGCATTCAAATTCTGTAGATTTTTCAAACTCTAAGCAATGGTTTTACTTGCTTCAGTATTAATGACAAGTTAGATGTCTGATACAAGATGGACACAGAAATAGGGGCCATGGGCATGTGCATACCATAAAACATGCATGCATGTCCAATAAGGCATTATAGGTACGTAGGTAGGTACTTTATAGCCTGGTAAACCACCCGGTCGCGGAATTCAATTCAATTTTCATTCAGCAACCTGAATCCCTTGTGAAATCAAACGCAATGCGATTTCTTGGGGGGTGGTTTACAAGGCTAGGTACTTGCATCTATGCATCCCGAGGGGAAATTAATGTGTTACAGGAGCTTAAACAGAGAACAGAGAAAAATAAACATCAATAAAAAAAACATTATTATAACTAGAAAATGTGCTCCTCGGAGCACAGGTCTCCGCCAGTACTGTTCCTGATTAATCCTGTCTTACCTATTTATATTACATATTGTCACGTGTCACCTGACCAATGTTAGCTTGATCCCGTTAGCTTGACCAATGTTACCTCACTTCCAAAACATAAATGGTTTTTGGAAGTGACACACCTATTTATAGGATTTTATTTCGTCATAAGTCTCGCTAGCCAATCAAAAGCATTGGTGACAACATATTGTCACGTGTCACGTGAAGCTTGACCAATGTTAGCTTGGCTAGGTGGGGGGACACACAGCGTGACGGCCGGGAACGAAAACATACTCTCCACCTCTGGCGGAGACAACTAGAAAATGTGCTCCTCGGAGCACAGGTCTCCGCCAGTACTGTTCCTGATTAATCCTGTCTTACCTATTTATATTACATATTGTCACGTGTCACCAGTGATGCTATGCTCATTTGAGAAGTGGTTGCTCTCTATTTTAATGACAATACGTGTACGCGCACGTGCACACGCGCGCCCTCCCGCGCATGCGCATAAATGTTCCCTCATTATTAAATGTGCATAAATAGTAGGAAACATGTTTGTATAGGAAATGACTAGTTTTAGTTTAGTTTTTGTAAATGTTGCCTTGAAATAGAGAAGCTGAAAAGGGTTGTACACACAAACGCAAACGTAAAATAATCAGACAACTTGTTTACTTGAACTACTTTATTTTGAGGGAAAAAAAACAAGCTTAAGAGAGATTTAACAACATTACACAACATCACTTACATTTTTTCAATTTAATTTAACAGTAGTTTCAAAACAGTCAAGCAAGCCCCCACCAATTGGTTTGGGGCTTGTATGGTTTAGCTTTTTTCGCTCTCTTGTTCTCAGCTGCCTGATGGGCTCTCAGCCAAGTTCTCACATATGTCGTTGGATCCCAGAACCTTCGAGGTGGCCCGTTTATCTTAATGAACATCAAAGATGCTACCCGTGAAACCATTAACCGTGTGCGGGTTGGGGTGATGATTTGATTCATGGCGCTGAAACCCCCTTTCACATTCACACCTGACGACCTGCGCTATTGATATGCTAAGTAGCCAGGTACTCGCTCGGCGCACGGATCGAGTGGAACGCATTCTTGCAGGCACGCTCGTGCACCTCGCGTGCACATCCGTGCATGTGCCTGCGCGTCCCCCTGGCCAAATAAGTGGTTGCTCGGCGTGCAACCCCGTCCACTGAGCATTGCACCCCTGCGTGTCACTTGACCAATGTTAGCTTGGCTGATGGAAGCTCACTTCAAAAAATATAAATTATTTTTTGAAGTGACACACCTATTTATAGGTTTCTATTTCGTCATGCGTCTCGCTAGCCAATCAAAGCACACCCTTTCAACATATTGTCACGTGTCACGTGAAGCTTGACCAATGTTAGCTTGGCGGACACACGGAAGGACGGAGACGAAAACATACTCTCCACCTCTGGCGGAGACAAAAAACATCTAAAATAGGCATCTACAGTCAGAATAGTCAACTTGCAATATTGAAGGCCAAACATTAATAGAGCCCAGTGGCTTGATTTCAACATGTCCCATCCTAATCAGCCTGAGTTTTAATTTCGCACAACTACATCTACCGTATTGTTTTTCCCCAAAACACACAAACATAAACATTCACAATAGACACATAACACCCCCCCCCCCCCTCTCCCCCAACATATTCTCAGAGGCAAATAACACAGTAACACAATAAAAGAACATTAACTAGCCGTACCCCTGAGGTATGCTGGGAATCCCTTTTCAGCCAACCAACAGCCTGTACATAGCCTCCAACTGAGGGGATTTAAAATCCCAGTAGCCATGCCATGTCTGCTTATTAAGCTACTTTGGGCTTGTTTTTCTGTAAAGTTGCTTAAATATCAGTAATTGTGGGTTCTTTGGGCTTGTTTATTAAGTGTAGTTGTTTATTTGGGCTTGCTTCCTAATGTCTAAACCAGTGATTCTCAAACATTTTCATGTCAAGGACCCCCAAATTAATGTGTATTTGTCCGCGGCTATTTGGAAAAGAGCAGATCTACAAGCTCACAACACGTTGCATCGCGATGCATTGTGAGCTTGTAGATCTGCTATTTTCAAATAGCCGTGTGTGCTTTGGCCTAGTCGCTTCTTTTGGGCTTGTTTTCATAGACCTGTCTGCTTATTTCTCTCGCAAAATCTGGAAACACTATCTCTAAATGAGCTTATATGAAGATAAGGTTGAAAATGGGTGAAGTGCTCCTTTAAGTGTGGGGGCATTGCATAGGCCGAAGGGTATGACCCGGAATTAACATAACCCTTGACAGTGGAGAATGCTGTCTTTTAGGCCGAGCCTCGGGGGATAGCTCCATCTACCAGTGCAGACCCAGTAATCTGAACCAGCTGGAGCCTGATAAGTGGTCAAGGGCATTGTTGCTGCAGGGCAGCAAAGTCTTTGTGGGTGAGGGTGACTGCATTCAGCTGTTTCCACACAGAACGTGTGAGTTGGTGTTCCTTTTGCACAGGATGACTGAGGACTGTTGGAGGGTTTGATTATCCCCGCTGCTGCCACCTACTGCACTGTCTGCTCCACAGCTGCCCTTTTTGCCATTGGCAGTCGATATGGGGAGGATGGGTGGGGTGAGCATGTCTGACCAGCTTGGGCCGACATGGTACAGTCCTCATCATGGGCAGTGATGTTGCAGGATAGTCACAGAAGGTCCCATAACTGATAACTGGTGGCTCTGTAAGGAAGAGAGGCCTATAGCTGGCTCAGCTGATAAAGCATCCACTACTTGGCTTTACAGGTGTTCTCTGATAGGCCCTGGCCGTACAATGTCGGTATCGGAGACTGGGCAATCCCGTGGTCTGGCGTAACTTTCGGGATGGCTGGTTGACCTTGCGTCGCGGTGCCTTGTCTATTGGTGGTCATCATAGGCGAACGTGCACGCTGTGCCAGTGGAGGAATGGCAATGTTACTCACACGGTCACACCAATGTAATGAACTTTTACTGGTCACTACATTATGGCCAATCATAATGCCTGTGGCAATTGGTGATCAGTGGAGGGTAGGTGGTGGAAGGAAGAGAAACAAAGGGTGTGTGAGAGAGAAAAACAAGGATGCACATCAGAAATTGGGAGAAATAGGTAAAAAGATTTAAATGCTAACTACATTCTAGTCAAATGAATTAATCAATGGACCATATGAATGTTAATAAGCATCTGTTTGTCTTTTTTTGTATATCTGTATATAGCTATAATTGGTAATCTAACACAGTTACCTAAGGCTAATGTTATCTTCGTCAATATAGCCTGCCCTACAGTAGCTGAACAGTGTTTACCTTGCCCCCAATCACATAGGATCACATACCCGGTTGTTGTATGGTGGCATAGTCAAGGTCAATGCAGATCTACAGTAAATGTAGCACTAGGTAATCAAACTTCCCATTGACAGATTTTATTCTATTGTTCCTGGCTGCCTTTGTCCAGCAGACCATTTTCTTTCATCCTTTCTGTCTGTCACCCCATTTTATTTTTCCACACCTCATAATTTTAAAGGTTCCGACACTGAAGGATGTTGACATGCACTGCAGAGTCTAACAACCCATGCTTCAGTAAAGGCTGTGAAATATGAATACACACACACACACACACACACACACACACACACACACACACACACACACACACACACACACACACACACACACACACACACACACACACACACACACACACACACACACACACACACACACACACACTCTCTCTCTAACAGCTATGGTAATAAAGGCTATGGCAATTTAGTGCACCAATAAGACCGCCATCAATCCCGTCTAGTTCCTGGTATTGCCAGCAAGCCTCCTCCTCAATGACGGTTTTCCAGGCATACAAATAATTGATTGCTGTCATAGTACTAAATAATCAAAGGACACCTCTTTACTTCCCAGCTAAATATAGGCATGACAATGTTTGTTAGGGAGATGTCTTTGTCAAGCCATCCATCCACTGTCTGTCTTTCTTTACTCTATACTGTACAGTATATCTCAGAAGTGCTTGTTGTCTTTCAAGGTGCCTTGATGCCTTTGAGTGTGTATCTTGTGCAACAGATTTAAAGGCATGTTGTTCCCTGGAGTGGAAATGCCATTAAATGAAGCAAACCCAGAAATAGTATCTGTCTCAGCATATTGGGCAACTAATGTCTGTAGCTCAATTTGATTATTTAAAATCCCAAATTGAGTCATCAACCACACATACTGTCCCGTTGATTTGAGTGACATGACTGTCACTTTGCATCTTCTTGCATCAGGCAGGTCCCCACGGTTTGTGGCTGTGCAGTGTGACAATACAGTAGCCTATGTGCATTATTCGTCCAGAGGTCTCAGAAGGTACTCTGTTGCAAGATTCTCAAGTTCCATTGTATAATGGAGTGCCGAAAACATACAATAAGCTCTCTCCTGTCTACCCAGTTGCTCCCAGTAGCTCCCAGTAGCTACCCAGTTGCTCTCAGTAGCTTGCTAGAAATTGTGGTGAGGAGAAGTTTCAAGAATAGCCTACATTTCAGTGAGTGTCAGAGGAATTACCGCAGAGCCATAGAGGTGTCGTGCACTGTGGTTGTCCCCACTTGGCAGACATTTTGCTCAGTGAGCCAACCACTCCATCGTAATCGTACTTGACCGTAAAGTCAAATGAATTACACAACAGAAAAACAGCACTCATATTGGCACAGCCCTTAAGAAAACATAGGAAACAGATGCATCTGATTGTGTTGGCTACAACACTCCTGATACAGATGATGGGTGATCATGCCCTTATCCTGTGTGCACGACAGGTGCTTAAATCAGCCATCATCCACACCACATATTGAATATTGGGGGGGGGGGGGGGGGGTTCTTGGAGAAAAATATGTTGAACGTATGGTGGGTTAGTTATCAATGTACTGATATAAAATGGTAAAACATAACACAATGTAATATGTAAACGAGTCGTGCCAAACCTCTATAGGGCAGGAATCGGTTTTCTTTTTCCTGTCACACCAGCATCTAGAGGTCCAGAATACACCTTCTGGACAGAGAGCTGATGTAAACGTTGTGCTTACTCTGAATACTGTGCAGTAATTGGACACAATTGCTGCTCACACATTCCTGTCCTGGAGATTCATTTGTCTTAGCTCAGGTGTTCTTTGTGCTTCGTCAATGTAGGCCATTGTCTGGGCAAAGCGATTTGCTTGGCTGTGAAAACAAACCCCCATTTGAGACAATAAAGTCTAATACAAAAAATAAACAGTTTGTGCTGTAAGCACAATAGTTAAATATACTGACATAGCCCACTAGTGTTACTTGATCTGTCACTGGACAACAAGATATCTAAAATCATAAAAAATAGAGAAAAGCGCCTTAGGCGTATGCACCCTTCATAGATGACCCTACCCTGTCTCCTTCCTAATTAGGAAAGAAGGTGATTATGCTACTATTCTGCTACTATTAATTATGTAGATAGTGTTGAGCATTCGACTACTAAGGCCGATAGTAATCGAAAATGCAATTGTATTATTTATCTGCAAAAGGTTGTTCACACCGACAAACAGTTCAAACCTTTACCTAATGATACTATTCACCACAAAAGATGCATTGTAGGCCTATTTAGAAAATAAGGTGTTTACTATTCTGTAGTTAATTACGTAGTGTTGAGTATTCAATGGCTTCAGATTGTAATCGGAAATAAACTCATTATTATTAATCTGCAAAAGGTTGCTTACACCTACAAACAGCATAACATTATTTATTTACAGGTATATCTATAGGTATATAAACAAACTGCTGGTGGCGCTATAATAGGCCAATGTGAAAAGGGTGCCATTTCTTCTTAGGCCTTGCACGGCAATCGGACACTGCATTCATGATTTGAGGCATTTTGTTCCAAAATGTGGTTTACTAAATTAGACCAGCTGGTGGCGCTATAACAGGCCAATGTGAAAAGGGAGGCATTTCTTCCTCCGCCTAGTGGGAAATTGCACACTGCGTTCATGATTTGAGGAATTTTGTTCAAAACGGACCTACTGTATCCTGCAAACTTTAGAAGCCAAGTAGGATAGAATATGAAATATCGGACACATCCATCTTGATCACATGACTATAGAGATACTGTGTACCGATTTGCGTGATTTTTGAACAGAATCTGAAGGAGTAAGAGGAAAAAATGTGTTTTACAAAACTCAGCCTCATGGTGGCGCTATGACAGGCTGATCTAAAAAATGTGGGGCAGAGGTTCTGCTGTGACATCCAGGGAGTGTGTGTGCGCAGTTTCACAGCGACCGGGCCAACGGTGGCGGAGATTAGCTGTTAACAGACAGAAGGACGGACACGGACAGGGGGGCAAAACATACTCTCTCGCCATGCCTTTCGGCCTGGCGGAGACAACAAGGACTCCAAGACACTGCTAAACAACCAACAATAAGACAAAACTCACTGGAATAGTCCAATACTTACCCTGCTGTCTCGTTGTTTTATTTTGAGATGCTTGTGCATAGCTCTTGGGCTGCTGTGGTAGACCATTCCCATGTCACAAAGCTTACAGAGCATCATTTTATTAAGTCTCTGTTCCCACAGATTTGATGGTGGTGTTCAGGCTTTTTGGGATCTATGACGTCACGAAATCGATTACGTCAACACGTCGTTCTAGCCCTAGTCCAGATCACTAATGGACTGTATATTGAAAGGGAAAAAGTAGCCTTCGCAGAGACCCGACCACTTAGCAATATTTGTGGTGAGTTTGGAGGCAACTACTTCTTGGACTACTGGCCTGCACTCCAGTACCTGAACAGCAGAATAGCAGAGTATCAGGGGTGTAAGTTTTATTATTTAAAGTGTATCACCCGTTGAAATCCTTATCTAAATAAACGTGTTGTTGATTCTTAAAATATTCCACACTGAATTTCATTTTCATATTCACCAATGCTTGGAAGAGAAATGGAAATGGATGAAGAAAACAAGTCGGTAGGCCAACACAAAGAAAAAGAGTGCTCTATCACTACCCCTAATGGACTAATGGGTTTAGTCTGTCACATGTAGAGGCTGGGGTTAATTGACATTAGCCCAGACTGCAAGTCACCATTTATCATCGCAAGGCAGTAATAATGCTGCATTCACACACATTCAAACACAGGCAGTGGGGAATTGACAATTTCTTAAAACTCTTGCGCCATTGCTGCATAAATGTTGCAGTATTTTGACCCAGAGGTCTGCCTCTAGTCATGTCTCGAATGCCACTTTCTCCACCAACATACTGTAACCGTACAACACTGGGTGGACATTTAAAAGGAAAAAAATGTAAGTGCTCAACACAAAGCACGTACTGTACAGTATACATTTTTAGAATGCATGTCCTCTGGAGTAATAGAGCCCTAACCTTGGCAGTGTTAATGCAGTTGGTAATGTGGTTTACATTACCAACTCTACTGAGACACTCCAGCATGGCTATAGTATGTAGATGCCTGCGGCTATATCTGGGCTTTCTCTTGATGCTATTGAGCATATTACTCTGCAGAGCAATATGTGTATACACGTGCATACACACATATACAGTCAGTAAGCATGCAGAGAGAGTAAAAGGGAGAGTCAAAGACATTTCTTAAGCTTGTTTCCTCAGCAGCAGGCTACATGAGTGCATTTGTGTACATACATGCACTCACATGTAATTCACATGCACACGCAGATTTCTCGAATGCAGTTTTTCCTTTTATTGTTAAGCATAACAGCTTGTCACATACTGTGGCACCAACGTTCTGTCCTTTTTTGGTTCAGTGCAACTCATTAATTTCGTCCTGCATTAGAGAGGTGGGGGTGCATACTGTAAGATAACATGTATTGAATAACAATGAGATTCCCATGCACTGCCTGCATATAAACTTAGCCTTGGATTGTGAATGCTGGCTGTGTTGTCCAAGATTATTTTGTAGACACTGGATATGTGAATGTGCAATTACTGTAGTTATACTGTTAGCTTTGTGTATTTTGCATTGCATTGCATATTGACTGTGTGTGTGTGTGTGTGTGTGTGTGTGTGTGTGTGTGTGTGTGTGTGTGTGTGTGTGTGTGTGTGTGTGTGTGTGTGTGTGTGTGTGTGTGTGTGTGTGTGTGTGTGTGTGTGTGTGTGTGTGTGTGCGCGTGCGTGCGTGCGTGCGTGCGTGCGTGCGTGTGCGTGTGTGCGTGTGTGTGTGTGCTCGTGCGTGTGTGTGTGTGTCTAAAATAAATGGCAGGTACTTCTTGTGAACAAAAACTGTACATTTTAAAAGCATGTCAATAATTTTCTTATAATGCACTCAATGGAGGTTAAAAAAGTGCACATCAACAATAAAAATAAGCATGCACACTGCCAAACTGCAGGAGCAAAATTGTATTCAAGAGGAAGCAACGTTTCGGTCACAGATGACCCTCTTCAGGAAATAATTTGACAACAAAATACAGGTGCTACTGGTGAAGTGAGGGACTTTTTGTAATAGCAGGCAAAATTGTGTCAGTTAGGTGTATGGTCATGTGGCTCAGGGGTCTTCATGCCATAATTAGAGACCTGTGCCGGAACATAAACTGAGCCAACTCTCTGCCCAGGCTCTGGTTGCGGTTCAGCACCCTGGCCAGTTCCATGAATCAAGACACCACTCCTGAAGAGCAGCCGTCCATGGGTTTGGCACACTTGAAGCTGCTGGAATTGAACGCTTGGCTAAATACAAGAAGCCAGTGTGAGGACTGAAGTGACAGCCGAGAGCACTGCTTTTCTATGTGCTCTTTTCCTTTTGGTTGACAAAGGTTGCTTGAGAGAAAATGTGTGCTCTTTCAGCATTTTTTTTTGGGGGGGGGGGGGGGCTTAACTCATTTAGTTAAATTGTGCTGTCACTGCGGTCTCTGTTTCTCGCCTCTGCTACACAGTGGCATCCGATGTTGGATCCCTAACACTTACGAAACAGCAAGTTGTAAAAGAAGCAGTGCTATTTTTCCTCATCCTGCACCTGGCATATAGACCTTTCAGTGGTTGCTTGTGTACAGCTGGGGTCCAAGGTTATTGACAGTCTGCTACTGATATTCACATTGCAAGTACAAGCAGTCTGCAAAGGTCTATTGGGATTACCGTATGCTCATCTTTGCATGGATTGTTTCTGGAGTCACCCTCCTACCTAGTTACCCACTTCAACTCTTCGTTGTATGTCAATAATTACGACGTGTTGTCAGCTTGTAGATATGCTATTTGCTGCCAAGGAACCACTAGATTTTTCCTGGAAATGTAGCCAAATCAATTAGATTAGAGACTGAGCCCATGTGCCATGTGTCTATAAAGTTTAAACTTAACGTAACACATTGTATAATATGGTTATTACAAATAAATATGTAATGACTGTTAGTGGATTATGTTTGTGAGTTGTTTCGATCTTGCAGTGAGAATTTCTCTAATAAAATAAAATTATCATTGTATTCCATCATATCATGTTGTATTGTCTAGTTCTATGTTGTGTCATCATTATTTAATAATCCTGAACCACTTCCAATGGCACCAGTTATTTGTCAAAAAGAAAAAAAAGGAAAACAAAGTGTAGAGTACAATATGCACAACAGCACAACAGTACACCCACTAAAGTATTGTTTATTTGAGTGGGTTGGCTGGGCTAGACTGGCTAGACCAGCATACTGCATGCATCCTAATGACTAATACTCTCAACATGATATAAGCACCCAGACAGGCTGTGCTAGGATATATGAAATGCAGGTAATAATAAAAGGCACAGTAGGTTTCTGCAGCCCAAGGATGCCAACCTTCGGCACCACAGCTCCCACAGAGACACACTGGCCTTAGTAGAAGGTTTTCTCATTACTGATCAACCTGATTTATATTTTGTTGTTTACAAATCATGTTCTATTGATATTTGTATTGTGTAATACATAGGTAGAGGCCTCGTATAAGCCTTTTGAGCTTCTTGCCTCCTCCTGGCACTAAAAAAAGATTGTGTACTGTTTTTTGTATTGTTTTTACATTGTGCTAAATAAATCAAATCAAATCAAACTCCCTCTTCCCATTAATACCTGAGGCCGGGTTCTCACACTCTAAAGATCTTTCACAAAAAATAGCAGATGTACAAGCTCGCAGCGCGGCACGAAGTGACACACTGTGAGCTTGTATACCTGCTATTTTTGAGTACGCTAAAATCTAAAATTACACAGATGCTTTCCCAGTTGTAATACCATACTGTGTTACTTTAATTTCAGCCCTGATATAACACAATTATCTGGATGTATATACAGTAGATTAGTGACATCATAGACTGGCCTCCAAATAAGGAGTTCCCAAAGCAGCTACGCCCAAATATGGAGTGTGTTGTCTAACCTCAATGTGTCGTCATGGCATCAGGCGCAAACAAATCAGTCAGCTCCATACTGTATATGGGCACTAAAGGGGGCATGCCCATATATGGGCATATACGTGATGACAGCAGATACAGATACTGCTGACTGACAGATACAGAGATCTCCATATATCTGCATATTGGTCGGATCGGCGGTGTGACGTAGGTGTGAGGGCCGTGTAGCTCTAACTCTAGTATGTACAGTATCTTACCTTCCTTTCTTATCTTCCCTTCCTACCTCCTACCTTGACATCGCCGATATGCCACCCTTTCTACATTTCCTCTTCTCACCACCCAATTATACTGTAACCCTCCATGTGCGTATCTCTCCATTTCTCTCTCTTTCTCTCCATCGCTCTCTCTCTGCGTGTGCCAGCAGTGTGTCATCATGGCGTGGCTGGATGCAGGAGTCCGGAGGCGGTTCATGTGCCATGGTTGTCAGACAGAGGGAGGGGACACAGATCAGCCCAGTAGCTATCTGCACATAACCTTCTAACTCTCTCTTTTTCCTTGTTATTTTTACCCTCTCATGTACACTATCTCCCTCTCTACAGCTCACTCCTTATTTTCATTTTACTTTTCACGGGTCATTATAATTCTTCCTCCTCTAATACATTCCTGTTTCTGTCCCTCACAGCTATAGTCCAATGTTGCTTGCCCTCTCTCTCTCTCTTTACCACCCCCCTCTCTCTGCAGTACCTTGCTTGCAGCTTCCAACCTCCTGTTGCTGTTTTATTCTCATTCATTTGTCTCACACTGGGCACAAATTGAAGACTTCTAGCCGTTTGTCCAACCCTCTCTCTCTCTCTCTCTCTCTCTCTCTCTCTCTCTCTCTCTCTCTCTCTCTCTCTCTCTCTCTCTCTCTCTCTCTCTCTCTCTCTCTCTCTCTCTCTCTCTCTCTCTCTCTCTCTCTCTCTCTCTCTCTCTCTCTCTCTCTCTCTCTCTCTCTCTCTCTCTCTCTCTCTCTCTCTCTCTCTCTCTCTCTCTCTCTCTCTCTCTCTCTCTCTCTCTCTCTCCCTCCCTCCCTCCCCCCCACCACACACAAACACACACTTTCTGTATCTCTGTCTCTAAGCAGACAGAGTCATTACAGTGTCATGGCTTGGATAAGGGAGAGTGGTCCCTGCAGTCATTCTGCCCTCCATTCCCTCTCAATCCTCTAGTCTCTCCCCTACGCGCCAGAACACAGCCTGTTCCCAAAGCCAGGCTCAAAACCAACGTCGACCGGGTTTTCACTGTGACGTCTCCTCGGCTATGAATCTCCTTTAAATCAAAGTCTCAGCCTATAGCTAAGTCAGGATTATCTTTTAAAACTCTTCTTATAACTCACTTTTATGAGAAAGACGTTTTTATAGCCCTGCTCTGTAAAGCACTTCAATGTATCTCATCTCTCATCAACTTTACTGTCTTTCCTTTTCTATGCCCTGTTTTTTCCTCTCCTCTTCTCTAATCTCCTCTCCGACAGAGACAGAGATGCTCTCCCCGCCTGTCTTCCCACCCTCGAATACGAGCAGTTGTCTGCGTTGGAGCACCCTGCCAAGCTGTGGCAGATTCAAACCCCTAGACTCACAGTGGTGGGCAGGAACTTTACCCCTTCGCCACCCGATTAACCCCCCTCCTCCCATCTCCTCTCATCTCTTATTGTGTCTCTTCTTTCCCATCACTACCTCTCATTACATTTTTCTCCTCTCCTTCGACTTCTACCTCTTTTTTTCCCCCTCTCTCTCTGGAGCTCAAATATAATTATTCTTCCAGCCAGCTTGCCAGCTTGAAGCTATAATTGTGTTTGCCAGTTCCTATAAACCAAAGGCTTTGATAGGTAAACCAGATTTTACGGCTTCCTGTTTACTTCTTCAGAGTTGTTATTAAATCTCTACAGAACAAAATAGTGGAGAAAAAAAAGAAAAAAATCTGTTAAGGGGCTTCATGATATACATGTTATACATGTGTCATCATCACACACGACACAATTACATAGAATAGCCTCATGTACACAGTAGCATGACTACTGACTACATTGGCAAACACAAAACAATGGTCCTCCTGTCAGTACAACTTGGTATTCAGTTTTATGCACATTGATATGCCATTTCATTTGTATGGTCTGGGTAAATACGAACCGCTGCCGTCACCCAGTTCCTATAAAAGCGGAATATGCCACATGCTTATCCTGACCATAACCACGCCGATAACCACCTCTAACCTAATGCCTAAACGCCATAACCATATTATATCTAAATGTAAACATCTGTCATGTATAACTTAGCTCCACTCTGGCTGTTCGCAAAATGCATCATGATACTGCCAGTTCAGGAGCCACTAAACATTATGTTAATAATTAGTTTGATGATGTGACATGCTGTTAAGCTACAACTAAGCACTCTTAATCTGTACAATATTTTAAAATCTCCTCTCAACATGTGGGAACCTGGTTATTAATGTCACATGGTGGCTGTAATGATGTTAGTTTGTACTTTTGTTACAAATGTTCGCTTTAAAAAATATATATTCAAAGATTTGCACATGTTCACGATTTTTCAAAAGCATCAGATCTACAAGCTCATAGTATATCTGCTATTTTTGAATAGCCAAATAAATCTAATATGACAGAGATGTGGTCTTAATGGCTTAATGGACAAAGTAGACCAAAAGGAGATTACTGTGGACTAATATGTTACAGAGATGGCTTTGCCTATGGTACACTAACATTAGTAAGGTACAATCATGCCCTTAGTGCTGTCGTGGTCTCAAAGGACCCCCTCATGGCAATTACAGTAAGCCTGCATGTCCACATGCTTTCTGTGCATCTTCCAGTCCTTTTAATTGCACTTTAATCTTCAACAGACACTGATGAATACTGATTGATGAATACTGATGACCAAAGCCTCATGTAGCCTGTCTTTCTTCCCCTGTGGGTGAAAAGCGAAGACTGCCACCTGACAGTCCATCTTCATTTCTGTTACTTTCTCTCTAGGAAGGAGGGAAAGAGTACCAAGCTTTAAAAAATGAAGGAAATGACTTTTGTTTGTTTGCACCGATTTCTGCTTTATTTCTGATAGGTCTAGTGGGAGAGAGACAGGAAAGGCATGAGAGAGAGAGGATGACATGCAGCAAATAGCCGTGGGTCAGATTTGAACCTGGGCCAGCTACAGGAAGGACTATAGCCTTATTTATGTGGTAGGCGCTCTTACACGGTGAGCCAGCGGGGCGCCCCAAGCCTGGGGCTTTTCATCACAGTACTTTGTCACAGGAGGAGATGTGTGTGACACTTTAGCCATGGGTGCGGAAAAGGCAAGGTTACGGACGACAGCTGGAGAATAATGAGTATCCTAATCCTAAATTCAGAGAGAGTAAAATTTTGAGGAAGAACACGATAAAGTCTTATAATGGTGTGGCCTTCCTGTCCAACTTTTAGCTATAGGCAATCTACCAGGTGTGCAGTTTGTGAACGAAGCCACACAAATCGCAAATCGGGTGGCGAACAAATCGTTAACTTCAGTGCCATTTTGTGGTGTGTGTGTGTGTCTGTGTCTGTGTGTGTGTGTGTGTGTGTGTGTGTGTGTGTGTGTGTGTGTGTGTGTGTCTGTTAAGTTTATGTTTTGTGACGCCATGCATGTAGCTAGCCTGGTAAAACCCCCCCTCCGGAAATCTCATTTGTATTTGATCTCAGCAGTGATCCAATTCCTGAAATCAAATGCAAATGAGATTTCCGGAAGGGGGGGGTTTACCAGGCTAGCATGTAGCGGCACGGTGGTAGAAATAAAGAGAAAGAGGGATGACAGTACAGTATTGAGTCTCAGCTTGTGATTAAAAATCAATAAAGTAAAATCAAATCTTTGATCTGGCTGGACCTTGGTCTTCCCCTCAATCAACCTCAGTCCATAAAGCTCCCAAAGGATTAAACATATACGCACACACATACAGGATATGTAGACACATATACTCACATGACACGTACACGTGCACATACTGAACATAATACCACACACTGGGCATTATAGGCAGTGGCGTAAAGCCAATGTGGGTGATTTAGCGCTTGAGCTGAGCTCAGCAGGGGGGCCATTTTATGGTCACGACTAAAGTCGAAGAGTGCAGCAGTGAACTGGCACGCATGCACACACGCACGCACACACGCACGCACACACGCACACGCACACACACACACACACACACACACACACACACACACACAATACAAACATGCCTAGCTAGGCTTTGATGTCCTCTCTTCTATAATTCTTTTACCAAAGCTTTTGCTGAGATGCTGCATGTGAGTTCCCTAGAGTGGTGCATGATGTGTGTGTGTGTGTGTGTGTGTGTGTGTGTGTGTGTGTGTGTGTGTGTGTGTGTGTGTGTGTGTGTGTGTGTGTGTGTGTGTGTGTGTGTGTGTGTGTGCGTCTGAGTTTGCAGGGAGTGAAGATTTCCTTCAGCATATTTGCTGACACTTTCACACATCCCACAATACAAACTCTCTCACATAAACACGGACACACACACACACACACACATGCACACGCACACGTGCAACTTGCTTACCAAAAACAGCCCCCACCATTAGTTTAAACACTGACTCTTCCCTTCTCTGCTCGTAATCACCTAAGTGTAGAGGTAATTATTCCATCACAGAGGTGATTGGGTAGTCTTTTATGCACATCTGTTTGCAGCTAGAAAGCTCAATTGACTTACCAGTGATCCTCCAAGCATTGTAATTGCAGACGGGAGTTTTCTCCAATGAATAACTATGATTCATAGGGCTTATGCAATGATTAGCAATTTGCGGCATTAATAAAAGTGTGCTCAGTATGCCCTCTCCATTGTTCTGTCTGTCTGGGTCATGTGATGACAATATTTTGGGGTTGTGCACATGTACAGTATGAAAAGTCATGGGTCAATGGGGGGAATACTAAAGGACTGTCAATACATCATTACAGTGCGACCGGCTATATGGAGACATCTTCTGGACTGGGCTATGAACACATTGAAAAGTAGTGTGGCATATTGTCATCACTAGGAGTAACATGATATTAAAATGTAGCTAGTACTTTGCCATATATACTGTAAGAGAGACTGGATATAATTATTTTCCAATGTAGATAGAAATGTATCGATACCGAAATACGCACAGCTGCCTAGTCGTGTTGTGTGTGTGTGTGTGTGTGTGTGTGTGTGTGTGTGTGTGTGTGTGTGCGTGGCTGCATGCGTGTGTACTGTTCGTGCTTGCTGGTTATGTGTGTTTATTATGGTTTGTAGACTGTCGAATTACTTCCATTTGGTGCTAGTTTAGTACCCTGAAAAAGAGAAGTAAACTGTGCGTGTGCATGTGTGAATGTGTGCGTGCATGTTGTTTTGTGCATGCATATACGGTTCCCTCATACATGTACCGTTATGTATAATGTGAATTGTATGTAGTGTCCTATATTTCACACTAAAACAGCATCGCTGCACCTTGCCATGCGGTCAACGAAGCAAGCTAACACCTCAGCTAGCCATGACTTAATATGCACCAGCAAATGAAGTCTTCCGGTTGGCTTCTCCAGTTACATCACAACAGCATAAGTTGAAGTGAATAAGCCATGTCCACAGCAGCCTCTACTACAGGATACATTCAGTATATATGGGCCTTCTACAATGTGTGTTATGTGTAATTTATACACTGTGTTTCTCGCTGAAAAAAAAGAAAGAAAGACGATCCACAAGCGTACAACGCATCGTATCACAATACTTTGTGAGCTTGTAAATCGTATATTTATTTATTAAGTTATTCAAGTATAAATTAAGCATCAGTGGTTTTCAAAGTGGGGTCCGGGGACCCCCAGGGGTCCTTGGGGGGGTTCCAGGGGGTCCTCAGCAAAATGTGTTAATAATCATTTTATCCATTTATATGTTGGCTATTCAAAAATATCAGATGTACAACTCGAGCTTGTACATCTACATTTCTTTTTAAATCTATTTTTTTGGGGGAATAATTTTTTTTTAAATAATTTTTTTACACAAATCTTCCCAGGCACAACATATTTTCAAATGGGGGTCCGCGGCAAAATACCATATCATTTTGGGGGTCCTGAAAAAGTTTCAGAACGAGCTGAACCACTGATGGACAGTGTGTGTGTGATGTCCATTATACTGTTGTTGTACTGCAGCTCTCAATGGTAGAAATCATAGGGCCCCAACAGAGCTACTTTGTCATTATCACTGTCACTATTGATCCTGTTCCATCTCCCACAAGACAGCATTTTATCTGATTTATCTGACAGGTCTACTTCCTGTGTCTGGAGTCAAAACTAAACGTGGAGAAGCAGTGTTCAGTTTCCACACAGGTCACTACAGGTCTGCTACAACTCTCACTTCTTTTAAATTAGAAGTTTTTGAGGTTAGAGGTTTTTGAGCAGGGCCGGACTGGGACCAAAATTCAGCCCTGGCATTTTGATCCGAACCGGTCCACATTTGCCCGGTACGCCAAACGGCCAGTCCGCCGCTGTTTTTGAGGTTAGAGGTTTTTGATCTCGTGTGCTGCGCAGTAACTTTATTTTCGTAGGCTTACAGTCTGTTTTATTTTACACAAACAAGTAACAAGTTGAATAGTTTTTTTTTACACTCATTATTGGTCACTGTAAATATTCATCTATTTAAAAATGAAGGTATGCCATCTATTATATGTATTTGAACATTGTACAAGAGTGCCATTAAAAGTTTATGTAAAATTTCCATACCAGGGGTGCTAAGATATATGGAACGCCAGACTGCTCATAATCCATACACATATTCGTATTATGTTACACATATCGTTTTTATAATACACATATTGTTTTATGATACATGTTTTTATGTTGTATCCGTATGATCCAGTCAGATAGGGTCTATGCTTAGTGATATATATGTCACCGCAACATAATAGTGACAAATTATGACAGGAACACTAACATCTGTCTTGTCCCTTTATTGATCCCTGTGGGGAAATTCTAAGCACCGCGGTAGGTTAGGCTCGCTGATTTGCAATTTCAGCCACCAGTAGGAGCAGAAATCCCATCCAGATGGTTCGTCGGATGAACAGGTTGTTTTTAATTTCATGGCCATTGGATCAGATTAATCTTGAAAATTAAAACAGCAACCCTTTTAAGACACATATTTTGATAGATCACCAATGTCAGTGCAACACACTACTGTATGGTTTGCAAAACAGACATGGTCCTATAGTTGCTGGGGCCCTAGGTGGCTTGTTTGATACACTGACAGATCAGCTGGTTGACTGGCTGGCTCTATCATATTTAAATGTATTTTATGAGGGCTGCTGTAATCTAAATTCCCAGGCTTTTATTTCCCTCTACCCCTGCCGATTGGTGTATGCTAAACGACTTTGTCTGGACTATGTATTGGTCTTTTTAGGTTATGTTTGTCCTAGTAATGACAACATTCCACACTACTATTCCATGTGTTCACTGTCCAAACATGTGTCTCCATACAGCCATGATAATGGTAATGTTCTTTATTATCCCCCCCCCCCCATTGCCTGTTGCTTCTTCATGCACGCACATGACCCCAAAACACTGTCATCCCATGCCACCAGACAGATGGAGGGATGTAAGAACATACCTACCTGGTTGAGATGTGCACTCTACTCAAGGCACCTTTGGAGTTTGGTAATACAATGGACAGAAAACCAAGGTGTACTGTATACAAGCAACATCAGAAGTCACTGGAGAGCACAGTGGGAAAGATCACATACAGTATATGAATGGAATCAAATCCTTTGATCAGTAGGAGCCTCTTGCCATGAGCGTGAGAATATTCAATGTTGTAATTTAAAGATTAACTGAAAGATGGTTAAATGTTGGCCAAAGGGTGGCGCTAGATGCAAGACCATGAGGTCACCAATGTCAAGTAGAGTTAGATTTCCAGGGCGCATGAATACACTGACCAAACATTTGATTTTGACATACTGTAGGTCGCCTGTGCTAGTTGACATTTTGACCGTGGCACTAGGAAAGGCCATGGGGTCTCTAATCAGAGTCCCTAAACTTCCTCAGGCATGCCTGAGGACGTTTTTTTAATGCCTGCATGAAAGTGCACAGCTAATTCTACAGCAATCCAGCCAGTCATTTTCCACATAATGGTGTTTGGGACCATAATGGTGGATAGACCGACTTACCAAAATCGTCATCCTAGCCAGACTAAAAAGAGAGTTCCAGACAGTGAGATGTGGGTCTCAGAGTGCCTGAGGCCGTAGTATGTTTTACAGTCCCTTGTTCTGCACCTGAAGCAACATGGCTATGGATGGAATAGACTATAGGATCTCACAATCTTCAGTTCTCTCTGCGCCTCATTTTGCATTCACCTCGTCCCTTTTAATCCCTATAATAGAAGTCATTGTTCTCGCATTAATGAAAAATAAAATAAAGAAATTGAAATGACCAAACCTGCCTACCGATGATGTCACTGGTAGGCGGGTTTCTGAACTGTCCACAGCCCTCCTCTAAGACACAGACCGAGTAGACAAAAATGGTACCATATTATAATGAGCATTAGTGAGGAACAATTCTATGAAGATAGATTTTAAAATGGGTGGTCCTTTAAGTACATTTTGATGCCAATACTGCCAGTATGAGTATGAATACTGCCAGTATTCATACTCAAGTATGAATACTTCTTCCACCACTGCCTGTAGGTCATTTGCAGTTTGCTTTCACTGCTCAAGCTAACAGTAGTTCAGTTTGATGGAATACAAGCATAGCCAGGCTGAGAGTCCTCCGCTGGCGATCTGCACAGACGGATTTAGAATATTGAACCATTAGTGAGGGACTTCCCAGCATGCCTTGGAGAACAGACACACACTTTGTGTATTTTATTGTCTTGTTGTTGTTTGCTGTGGAAATGTGTTTATAGTCCTTGGGGTTTGTGCAGTTACTGTTTATTTTATGTGTTGCAGTAGGTGTTGGAAGTCACCTGGAGTGAGAGGGGTAATTACCCGCCAGGCAGCCCCCCCACTCACCAATTTTTTGGGGTTGAGTGAGGTGGTTAGAGACACAGCTGGAGATTGTGTGACAATCAGTGATGGAAGAAGTGCTCAGTTTTTTTACTCAAGTAATAGTAATACCACAATATAACAGAACACTGTTACAAGTAAAAGTCCTGTATTCGGAATTTTACTTGAGTAAAGGTACAAAAGCACTGGCATCAAAATGCACTCAAAGTACCAAAAGTATAAGTATTCTTGTCAAAGTACAGAGTTTGTCAATTCATTTAAAAAATAACAGAGGTTGTAGATCGGCTACTTTTACATATCGTAATTCGTAAGTACTAGAGGTTCGGGCTGCTACGCGGCCCTCAGATCTAGAGTTTGGGCTGCTATGCAAACCTCAGATCTAGAGTTGGGCTGCTACGCGGCCCTCACACCTATGTCGCACCACCGATCCACGGGGACCCTTCTGTTGTGTCCAGTGTTGCATTGCTACCACGGCTTCCGCCCCCAAAACATGTTCAGGAGCACGCGCACGCACATGCATGATCAAAAACAACCCTTAAGTTCACACCTCTAAACAAAGTTTACAAAAGCTACCGACTGCCCAATGTCACACCAGCGTGAATTAACATAGGAATGACCCTGGATGCATATCAATGGTCCATTGTGTGACCTGCTAAATCCTGTAGTGTAGGTGTTAAGCAACGTGCAAGTGAAGTCATTGAAATAGCGTTCCGCCAAAGATAAAATCACCAACGCAACACTGGTTGTGTCTGACATCAATCAGTACAGTCCTGTACAAAATGCACACCACCCAACTGCCCCATGGACCTCCAAAATATGTTCCCTCCACCATACGTCAGACCGCGAACCACCCGCCTATGCACAGCCACACCAGAACATGCTCTCAGCCAGGCTTCAAAACACACATTGGACAGAACCTTTCTCCACACTGCATTCTGTCCGGGTGTGGAACAGCCTACCAGAGCATGCGTGTAGTTGATTCCTTCACAGACAATGGTCTTCGAGCTTCATAGACATCTCCTGACCACCCCTCACACTGACTGTGTGATAAACTGGGTTTATGTCTGACATCAGTGCAAGTTGATCTCCATTATTATGTGCATTTGACGCTGCTCAACAGGGACAACTTGCATCAGAGAAAATAATAATACCTGGGCACTTCAGGAGAGTCTACCCAAATAAAATATACTGGAGCACTCGACTGGCCTGCACGTGTTTTATTGTTTTGCAGGGGTGACTTTTAGTCGAGTGCTACAGTATATTTTATTTTGGTAGCCTCCCCTGAAGTGCCAAGGTATTATTATTTTCTCTAACTAGTAATAGTGAACCCCCCAGGCCGGGGTGGTAAAAGGATAGCCCCTCGGCCCCGTACCTGGGGGAGCGGAGAGAAATCACCTAACCCAAACGACAGAGGGAGTAACTAAAGCTGTCAAATCATTGTAGTGAAGTAAAAAGTACAATATTTGCCTCTGAGATGTAGTTGAGTATACTTAATTACTTTCCACCACTGGTTGTAGGGACACAGCTGGGGTGTTACAATAAGAAGAGAAATCTTTTCAAAGTCGTTGTCATGACTACATCCTTAGAACAGAGATGCATCCCCTCGGTCATTACAATATACCACAAACTGAGATAACTACCAAGTCATTAGAATCCAAACAACACGCCGCTGGACTTGTGAGACACATTTATTTTGGATGGTTTCTATGAGAGCAGGGAAGTCACGATCATTAGATCTTACCTGACGATACATCTTGATTCTTCACACAAATAATTGTGATTAACGTAACAATATAATAATGTTTTTGGCATTGAACATTGGAATGTTACAAAAAGATCTGTTTGGCTGCTAGGCTTTGTAAACAAAACATTCACAGGGCAGATATGACAACTATAATGACTGACAACTTTATACATTAAAATAATACATTTAAAAAAATAGCGGAAATAGGCGATCAAGCTTACAAGCTTACAATGCATCGTGATTGGCTATTTCCTAAAATATTAGAAAATGTATGAACATTTTTCAACATAGAAACGATTATGACGATTATGGAAAATAATTGCGATATGGGGATTATGTAATAATTGTGACAGGCCTTGTGACTTATTTTCGGTGGTTTCTATGAGAGCAGGGAGGTATTCACAGCTGCGTTCAATCACATTGACATGTTTGTCACTTTGAGCATTAACATTAATCTGTGAAGTAACGGCTGACATGATGCAACATGATGCATTAGTCTTTTACAATCCTTTAATGTGCAAATTGATCATGTCTCCATGGCAACGAGAGGCAAGGCTAGCATCCTTTTTTGGTCCTTTGGTGTGTGTGTGTGTGTGTGTGTGTGTGTGTGTGTGTGTGTGTGTGTGTGTGTGTGTGTGTGTGTGTGTGTGTGTGTGTCATCATCCTGGAGAGCAATATGCCTGATAGCATCAAAAGAGAGAGTGCATACAGAGCTATTCTGCTGGCACTGAAGTGTTTACACAGCCATGTCAAAGCGTCACAGTAGAGATGGTGACGCATAGAGCAAAGATTAAGCACATTAACCCTAGTGCCCTTATTTTGGGCATACCAGCTCTTTGCCTTGTGAAAAGTGGACCCTGGCGATGGCTCTGGGAGCCAAAACAATTTTTTAAAATCTTTGCCAAGTCATGTGGTAATAAAGGATTTTTAATCATTTTTCCAACTGAACAGTGTGCCTTGGACTCTTTTTGAGTTTGCCTCATCTCCCTACCTACGTGCTTTCCACACTACGGAGCAAAAGTAACTCTCTGAAGCTAAAATATCGCAGACAACACGTTGTGAGTTGTAGGTCGGCTATTTTCACGAAATTTCTTAGAACAAACAAAGTAAATATGGCTTGAGTGGTCACCACTGCAAAGATTCTGGCTTCTATACCTTTTCACACGTAACAACATAATCATTCTAAATGGGTCCAAATTTATTTCCAGTTGCAGTGTTTGTGAATATCAGTAGCAGAACAGAAATCAAATCAGACCCAAAACTGTTCCCTAGCAACGCAATTCCACTGACAACGTTTATTCCCAGAGGCCACCCATTCTAAAAATTGACATGTGCTTTGTACTGCACCGTCCACTGCTGTGGGTGTCTTCTACTATCTTTGTGAGAGCCAAATGTCCTCTAAAAGATAAAGATGAGGAAGATTACAAAATGTATAGGGACATTTTGTTGGTCCTCACTAAGCCTGACCCTAACCCAAGAGACTGTGTTTTCAGGTCAGGTCTTATATTTGGGATTAGAATTAAAGTTATGTTAAGGTTAGGCATGTAGTGGTGATTTTTAGAGGTTATGGAATGAATGCAGTCAATGGAAATCCCTGGAAAGTCCTCACAAGTATAGAGTAGCAGTATAAGAATGTGCTTGTGTGTGCTTGCGTGCATGTACATCGCTGCTGTCGGGCAGAAACCTTGTATATCCAAATGTCTATATTGTATGTTTTGTTGTAAATTATCATCATACAAGAGTGTTGCACACAAGTAGTGAAAATAACAGATCCACAAGCTTAAAATGTGTTCCAGACAGCAACAATAATGTGTAGTGTATGGGTTTGTGTTCAAAATGTATTGCATGTGTTTTCTTTTCCATTAAAGTGACTGTCTGCTACCCTGCCAGGTGTCTCCTGTGATCAGATCTCAGTCTGCTCGACTTCAAGCAGGAGGTCAGGTGTTGTGTCCCCACAGGTCTAGCATGCATGTAATTATTTGAGTTGCTAAGGATGCATACAGGCTATAAAACCCACTTGCGGTGACATCGCTGATCTCTCAGCTATTTTCTCCAGGGACTTGATTAGAAAAGTGTGATTCATCACATGATATATGCCTGCCTGTGCCCGAAGACGCTTTTACTGCTTGTCTTGAATCCCATAAATCTAATTAGGTAGAAATAACAAATCAATGTGTGCATGCCAATATTGATATGGCACATTATTATAGTGTGTGTGTGTGTGTGTGTGTGTGTGTGTGTGTGTGTGTGTGTGTGTGTGTGTGTGTGTGTGTGTGTGTGTGTGTGTGTGTGTGTGTGTGTGTGTGAGTGAGTGAGAGAGAGAGAGACTGTCTATCTCCACATTCATTGCTTCTTGTTTGTGTGGTGATGCTGTGTGCATGTGTGGGTAATGAATGTTCTGTTTATGGAGCTGAATGTGTGTTTGTGAATATGTTTGTGAGAGTGATTATGTTTGTGTTGTTATGTATGCATTTGTGTGATCAATTATGTATCAGTTGAGTGGTTCTGCATACAGATTTGAAAGAGTAAGCGATAAGTGTAGGCTAATTAAGAGTAGCTCTGCAAGTGTTTCCTAAAATACTATTCAATGTATTTAATTAAATTTATCAGTGCCACACTTCCAGAAATGTGACTTTGATAATTATTTTCAAATTAATGTCAGTACTGCTTTAGAAACCATCAGCTTTCAGGCTATTCACTCTTATTGCCATAGTAACAGCAGATTATACAGTATCAGGACTAGGTGGGACGTTGATTATCGTATTTAGGGGCCAACACTTTGAAGCTTCATACATACTAAAGCTGTATGCCATAAAACAGAGGAACACTTCATAGTGCATAACTATTGGGACGTCAGAATAACGGGATGTGGGAATTATGAGCGGACCCCACTATGACAAGCACTCAACACAAGTCATGTTGGTAACTGTATGTTCATCTTGTTTGACTGTGAGTCATTAAATGGTACTTAAGGTGTACACTTTGAATAAAGTCTCTGCCACAGACTTCACACTTGTAGGGTCTCATAATGAGCCAATGTAGTTCCAGTAACACAATAATATGCTTGTCATATACAGTGTAGAATTATTAGGTCCTGCATGTAATATTCTGGATGCCTCGCATATCATTTTATGTTAAATGACAACATGCGTGTACTGTATGATGTGATTATTTGAAAGATGTGGGGTACAGTGCCTTGCCTTGTATGTGTATGTCAAGTGGAACATGGTAGCCAGCCACTATAGAAATGCTTGCTCACCATGTAATTATCTTTTATCGACTGACTAAAGCGCACTTCCTCTTGAGAATGAAGCATCAGTGACGCATCAGTAGCCTACTGTGTGAGTGTTATATAGTGTGTGTTCCCTTGTTGTCCCTTCTCTCCTCTCTGCAGGTACCACCCTCCCCTCCTGGCAGCTGCAGCTAGTGAGTGATTGATCACACCAGTGTTCACTCATCTCATCAGGGGCTGTTGGTTAAATATGTGGAGTGTGGCCAGAATCGGTGACAACATAGTTTGTTCAGTCTCTACTTATGACAATTGGAAGGAATTGTCTCACAGCGTCCAATATATCCAGGAGAGCAAAGTGGTTCTAAAGTATTTTCTGTGTTTTTATGGCCCCAATTGGCTTTTATTTTATTCTATCAGAAGGATAGTATTTGGGTTTAAATGCCACTTGTGAATGGGAACTTTGTGGGATAAAATATGAATCGGGTATTTGCCAACCATTTGCCAGTAGCCTTTTATTCTGACAAGAGCTCAGCTAGAATATATTGGTGTTTTCAGCTTCATTACGTTCAACCAGAGTGCAAAAATCTGCTAGATGTAGTTGATAACTACAAGATAGAATACAATATCTAGCATAATAGAATCCTGGCAAAAATCTTTTTGTGTAGTTTGGTCCTTTTAACTTGTTAGTGAAGTATAAATTGCAGCGACAGCAAGGGCAGTAACTGGTGTATATAAAAACACATACTGAAACATATACTTTTCATAGTCGTGTGGAGGAATTATTCCTTCCTTCTTTATTCAACATAGCTAAATGGTTCACCATTTCCCCCAATAATCTAGTGTCAACATGATTGGTTGTCTAATTCTAAGGACTTAAACAAAAAGGCTCACTAGTGTTTGCTAGCGGTTAGTTGGTATTGGCATTCAGTAGAGTAATAGAACGGTCTCTTGAGAGCAGGCATTAAAACAAGCATTTAGCCATTTAGCATTCATTATTCCTTATGGGGGTTGTATAAATAACTCATCCATATCGGAGGATTAAAGCAATTAAAAAGACTGAATCAAACCAGGAGAAGTATCCGTGTTTGTCTTAACCAGAGATTTTCACTCTTGTGTTGCATGAGGCTGAAATAATTTCATTACGTCCTTTGATTGTTTGCGTAAGCGGCATCCTTGGACAAATGACTGGTTTTGATCTTCAGCATGAAAAGTTTTGAAAAGCTGCAGCTTTTTGGTTTAATGTCAAAGTTCAGCAGGGAGAGCAAGGGGTGACATGCAGAAAATGGTCATGCTGGCCGGGAATTGGACCAGGGACTCTCAGTCAGGCATGGGAGCCCATGTAGTACTCTCCTAACCACTCAGCTATCAGGTTGCCCCAAAACAAGTATATTGTTTTTTATATATGAATACATTTAAAATTGCCCTCTGATTTGGACCAGTTTATAATCAATGAATTAATTATGTCTGACTGTGAAGTGTGAACCAAAACAAAACCCTAGTCATTAAGCTTGTCCAATCTTCCAATCTTGTTCTGTGGCTGTTAAAAAACGTGCATAATAACGTTCATTATTTTGACTGAGGCTCCACTAGACTGTCAGACACAGACCTCAGATAGGCTACATACTACTGGACTGGTCTGAGTCTGTCAGATATCGGTACCTTGAAGGGAAAATCAACACTCGCACTACTGCAATAAGGTCAGTTCTCAGCAGGTGTTTTTTAAATGCCGCCTGTAGCTAAATACCACTCACACTCTGCTTAGTAGTTCCCAAATCCGTGATGCAAAATCAGCTGTGCAGTCAGCAGCAATAACAACAAACAAAAGAAATACTCTGCCTCACAGCAAAGACTGTTGGACTGTTTTCCCCAAAGGACTATTTTAGACTTCTGTACAATCAGAACAAGGAAACAATAAACCCGGTTCACACTCTGTGGCAAGACGGTCTCACACCATACTGTAGCTCATATGCTCCTCCATCGTGTGACGGAGCAATATATTAAATTGCACAAAGAGAGACCAACCATCCATTGTGTCACGCTGTACAATCACTTGGATGTTTTAGACAGGAGGAAAGGGGATTTAATCTCAGTTGTTGAGACAAGCTGTAGAATTCATTCATCATCCTGGGTGAGCAGCAGTAGAGAAAATGTGTGTGGGGACAAGAACTGATTCACCTGGCCAGTCTTTGTTCTATTCAAACAGGGGGTCGTTAACATGCTTGTTCAAGGGTGTACTCCAATCAGTGGAGGCTAACTGACTATGTACATTCCCCTGTTGGTTCAATCGTGTAAAGCCTTAGTAAGATTATACAATCTTTGCGTGTGTGTGTGTGTGTGTGTGTGTGTGTGTGTGTGTGTGTGTTTTGTAAATTGGCATAGATTCCACCTCTCCACCTGCTCCCACTGTGTACTCCTGTTCCCACTGGTAATGCAGAACAGATCTTTGTAGTACACACATACGTGTGCGCGCCCACGCACACACGGACACGTACACACAGTAACTTATCTCATGATGAAGGTTCATGAATTTGTATAACTATTGTATTTTTGGAGCAAAAAAATGTAATAGTTGATTCTAAACATCATACTATTTTACTGCTATTTTACTGGCTCGCCAGGCCGCTGTGCTTTGTATAGCAATCAAAAAGATACTCGCAATGTGAGCAATTTGGAAATGACAAGAAATAATCCTTTGGTAGACATCTAAAGCCTGATTTATACTTCATCATACGACAGTGTTGCGTGCCAAAAATGGCCGATCTACTATATATAATACCGTATATATATATATATATACATAATGCATCGCATCGAGTGAGAATGAGGGAGAGAGAGAGAGAGAGATAGAGAGAGAGCGATAGAGAGAGAATGGCTGGAGCAGATGTGGCCCTCTGGGTGAGACTGCTGAATCACCACGTCTCTTCTCATTACTTCATCACAGCATGGACTGAGAGCCTTCTTTGGACACACACACACACACACACACACACACACACACACACACACACACACACACACACACACACACACACACACACACACACACACACACACACACACACACACACACACACACACACACACACACACACACACACACACACACACACACACACACACACACACACACACAGGCCATCTCTCCCTGGAGGCCTGTGCCTCCAGGGAGAGATGCTTTGTCACTGACAAATACACATTTATTTGTTTTGCAGCAGTGACCATAACGCGTGACTCCCATGGTACCCATGGTAAACCCTTTTGGTGGCCGCAACTGAGAAACCACCCATACTGGGTGTTTGAAGGCTTAGAAGCTGAGATGTCAGGTGAATGAAGGAAAGGAAGGTATTTATTTATTTATTAGTGTATTTGTTTGTTCTTTCGTTAGTTCGTTCATTTATTTATTTATTTGTTTATGCATGAACTATTTATGTTTGCTTATATAACACCCAGTGTCCCCGACACCTCCAGTACCCAGTGGAGACACAATGTACATTCCAAAGTACATGGCCAAGGGAGCCTGCATACATGTAACATAATAGGATAGCCTGTTGTTGCTAAGGAGCGGAGAGATGCAGACTGATAACAAATCTATAGTGACTACCGCTGTTTGGTTTTCTTCAAGGTTATAAGTTGCCAGTAAAATGTACCCTTGGTAGGGCTGTTTTCTATCCCTTTGGGATAGATCAGGCATGAGACAAGTAGACACTCAAATATATTTTAGCAAGGATATACGTATGTAAGAGGAGGTGCTATAAACTACGAGATAGAGAGGAGCCTCAATATGCTCTCATTGGTTATATATAGTATCAGGGGAATTATCATTCAGTGAGTAAGGAAACATGGCTCATCCAGTTAATGCCTTTAGGGTTTGAGGGACCTGTTTGCAGTAGAGATAAATGATTACACATACAGTACACATTAGGCAGAGGTGCACGTACTCAGCACTAGTTTCCATTAAACATAACACACCGCCACTCCTGTGGAATATGTACAACGATAGGTAGGTTTACTGTCAAGTCAGTTGATGTAAGAAGAAATGAGCTAAGCTTCAGCCCAACTTATGCAGATAACTGATTTTCAAATGATAAACGTCATCGCGATGCAAACAACATTGTATCGCACGAGGCTGAGAAAAAGGTTGCTGACATCAAGCCTAGCCATCCCCATAAACCTAGCTGTCCATCAAACTTTGTCTTTACATGGCAATATGACAGCCCCTGAATCCCACACTATTCTTCCCAACAATGTTTCTACATCGGTGCTTCTGAAAATTGCTGCCGGGCATGTTTCTGAAGAATCCTTACATAACAGTAAACGGCTACGTTTCTAAACCTGGATGTCGGGACACAAATGAAATGGCATAAATTGGATTTCTATATGTAAAATGACGGTAATTAGCCCAAACAAGTCAGGTGTTGTGTCGATTCCATTTGCTTCTTAACAGCTGATGACTGCATGCAGACAATAGAGAATGGGCATTGGGCAAGGTAAGGCCTGGCCCACCACCGCAAAGTGTGTTCGGGAGTGGGAAATTGGCATGGTATTGTGTCCTTGTCGCTGCACTAGTGACTCCTATTGATGGGTTGTGGCACCTGTTTGGCAAGGACAGGGTCTGAGGGAGATACAGTAGTGTCAACCCCCCGTACCGCTGTCAGGTGACAAGTACAGTACCACAGTACATAATGGATAATTGCCAGTGACAAAAGTGTGGGGAAAAGCTCTAGTTTTTCCATCAGTGCAATCTATCAAATGAATGCACTGAAACCCACTTTCATGGAGTCTTTAGAGATGTCAAAGCTAATGCATAGGCAAAGTGAATCCCTCTCACATCCCAGATGGGGAAAATGAATGGCGGTGTGCATTATGAATTGGTGTTTCTCTTCTGTGATACATTATTAAGCATGGGTTCCTGACATCCATATTATGAACCAATCATTAGAGAGGAGGACTTTCCACTGTATCTTTTCCCCATCAACTTATTTTATTGAGAGCTTCAGATCCGATCCCACTGTTCACGGAGTGGAAAATCCATACTATTTAGCGGAATGGCTCCTTGGCCCTGATATTTTCGAGGGAAGCACCGTCTGTAACCCCCGCAGAAAGGGTATACATGAATATTTATGTGGCACTGTAGGGAATGAAAAATGGTTTACAAACCATTGGTGCGGCTTCCGGGAATTATGCCAGGAAAACTGCCACTCCACCCCCAAGCGTTGCTCATATCGTCGCTGTCGGGAAGACACTCCATCTCCAAATGTAATCTTTTGATGTTTTTCGATAAGTTAATCCCCTATGTTATACTTCGTCATATGACAGTGTCACACAAAATCTGCAGGTGTACAAACGAAGCTTGTGAGCTTGTAAGTAAGTAGCCTTGAGAACCAATGGTTCCGAAGCCATGTGGTCCACAGGTCAGGACCCAGGGGAGCTTATCTCCCGTTTCTGTAGTGTGAGGCGGCTTTATGTACAAGTACTCCCCCTTGACATGACTCTTGTACGTCGCAGGGATTCACCTCCATTCCAACCCTTGATCCTGAGTGACAAGCATGCAGGGAGGCACTGGGTAGTGGGTACCATTTTATATTCTTTGGCATGACTCTGCCACCGAACTCCCTATCTCCAGACAGACACTGACATAAGGACAAAAGAAAGCATAATAATGACTGCATTGGATCCATTGGAACACAGGGTGTTGTATCCAGTTCCTGAAAAAAGTAACAGTTTTGGACATACGAAGGTTTCCGCACGACAGCGACAACATGTTAAATATGACCTCATTCCTCAGTGGGAACCTCTAGGACCCCCCCACCCCCCAGCCATCCTGGCCTCAACCACCCTGTTGATTAGTTAAATGTACTGAGGTCAGAACACTGCAGCAGTGGAGCAAGGGCACAGCATGTGTGTGACCTCTATGATTGCTGCATGTGTACATGTGCATGTGTAACAGTAATCACATAGTACAAACTGGTAACGAATCAGCAGCACTCTGACACCCACACAAAATCCGGTGCAAGAAAGCATGAATCACTAATAACATAATACCCCCATTAGCCGAACCACAATTATGTTTTTTCCGGCTGGATTGCCTTGTGGACGTACACTGTTGAGTGAATCAGAAAGAAGCTGATCAAACTGTCAGGCATGGGTAGAACCACAACAGACTGCAGAGCGTGATATAAGAATAAGATAGAACCCACTTGATTCTCCCTCTCTCTCGGTGTGACCTTTACAAGGCTCTTTCCATTCATTGCTGCATCATTATGTTGTAGTATGGCACCCCATTCAATCTAAATTGCTACAGATAATAGCAGGAGCAGTGTGTTCAATACCCATTATATGGCTGATATAGACTATAGCAAACACTACAGCAGGAGTTAGCTTAAGCCATGCAATAGAGCACTGGTTCTCAACCTTTTCAGGCCGCAACCCCCCCCCCCCCCCCCAAAAAAAACATATTTGAACTGGGGACCCCCCACCCTGATAAGCACTTGGAATTGTCGGAGTTGAGGCAACTATTGTGAAAAATCTGAAAATAGCAGATCTGCAAGCTCACAATGGTCTATTTTCATTTTTTTCTTTTTTTTTTAAAGGTATAAAAAATGTCTTAAAAGTCCTTAAATTGTCACTTCACTGTCATCTGGGGACCCCCCCAAAAAAAACATGTGGGGACCCCCCTGGGGGTCCCGACCCCCAGTTTGAGAACCAGTGCAATAGAGTATATCTGTTCAAGAGACATGGTCTGTGATGTCTCGTATTCAGACCACATCACATCACACTTGGCGGTGAGCCAATCCCAAATGGCTGAAACACAGCGAGAGATGATGGATTATCGTCATCTAGAATATCGAGTAAATATTCTGGTCAAAACAGAGAGGGGATAATATTAGTGCAGCGAAAATGCAATATCCATGCATGCACAAATGCACACGCCTACACACTAACTGAGACAGGTCCATAATGGTTTGTTTTATGTAATGGGCAATTCATTGGCATAGGCCATCCTATGCCTATGTGTATATCCATGATATACACAATATCCATGCAAAGACCATACATTTATCAACATGCCTGCTGTGAGTCCCATGTAGCCAATATACATAATCTAATCTAATAATATGATACTTTGTCATGAATATCATACCAGGTGCATATGTGATAAATATCATGGGTAGGTGGCATACCCCAGTGAATGCAAAACCCAGAGAATGCAAAACCAAAGCTACCCTAGTTTTGGCATATAGCTAGCTGATAGAGATAATTACATCTTTATTAATATGAAAGCTCTAGAATCCTCAGATAGACGGCAACATATCACATGCATTCATCCACCCAATACAGATGGAATTAAATGCAACTATGCCAACAGATAATGATCATTCCCTCTTGTGAGTGAGAGAGCACGTGCCTAATTGTGAACATATTTCACAGACGCACGTACGCAACGCAAGCGCACGCACGCACGCACGCACGCACGCACGCACGCACGCACGCACGCACGCACGCACGCACGCACGCACGCACGCACGACGCTAGGGGTGGGGGTTGATGTGTGATGCCAGACCCTGGAGGAAAACTGTCTTGCCGTGTGTGTTTTGGTACTGTAAATAGAGCTGCTTCTATTATGGGAAACTCGCAGCTCTATAGCTCAGAAAGAGAATGAAATACTTTCAGTGTAGATGAAATAACAAGACTACAATTACACACATCAATATACTACACACACACACACACACCCACCCACACACCCACACACACACACACACACACACGTGTGTATATGTATATATTTTTTTTTCTTGGTTCAGAAAGTAAGCTAAAAGTAAACCCTTTCAGCCTGAAATGTATTTGTACTATAGGACATCGTTCTATAGCTCCAGTTCCAATCATCACTACACACGGCCCATATCCATGGACCGGTTAACGTTAGATAACACGAATCACATCATTCACCCCAATTGGTCGACTCTCATCCCCTCAGTGATCCAATCAGGACGGCTCCAGCGTGGCACTCACCATTCATGCTGTGGCTCGTCGATGACCAGCAGAACCTTGAACTTCTTGGAGACGGCGGGAGAAGCGGAGTGCTGTGTCGCCTCCACGAACCCCGCGGCGGACGCCGCCGTCTGTTTGACCACGTTGCCGATTTGGCTGAAGGAGCTGAAGAAGCCGGAGGAAGCGGTAGCGGGCTGACTCTGCTGGATGGACGCACGCCGCTCCTGCGGGCTCTGCTGGGCCTGCTGGATGGACGCACGCCGCTCCTGGACCTTAGGGGAAGCGGCCGGCGCCTGGACCGGGGCCGCGGGTTGGGATGGAGACAGAGCAGGTTGAGCTGCACCTGGCTGGGGAGGGGACGAGGAGGAGGATGGGGAGGTGGGAGGAGGGGCAGCCGGAGGGTCGGGTCTCTGGAGGTCCGTCATGTATCCATTGGGCAAGTTGGAGATGAAGGTGCTGTCGGAGAGGCGGCGCCGGAGGAAGTTCATGTTGCCGGTCGGAAGGTCAGTCCCTCAGCAAGTCGATCGGTTGGCTTCGTTTGTCGGTTTGGAGGCAAAGAAGAAGCGAAGAAAGGAGATGAATAAGACTGACAAGGAGCCTGATGAGTAGATGAAGGATGGATAATAAGTCCGGTCCAAATGATCCGAGGCTGAGAAGACGAGAGCAGCTCCCACCGTGTTTGGAGCGATGGAGAGATGGATGGATACAGCTCTAGTCCACTCTTTAGTAGAGAGCTCTCCAAAGCACTGTCAGCCAGCCAAGCATGTGTGTGTGTGTGATAGAGAGAAAGAGACAGAGAGAGAGAGTAGTGGTGTCGTCCTTTACAGTAAAGGGTGAAGCTCTCCCTCTCTTCTCTGCCTACCAGCCTCCAATGCAACTGCAACCTGAATGCCTGAAAAAGATGCTCTCTCTTCCTCTCTTCTCCTCTCCCCTCTCTCACTCTGCCTGTCTCACTCTTTCACGTGTTCACGCTCTATCTCTCTCTCACGCTCCCTCTGCCCTTTCTCTCTCCCTGCCTCTCTCGCTGTCTTCTTCAATGCTCTCTCTACCCCTTTCCATCACTCACTATCTCTCTCTCCCTGTCTCTCTCTCTTCCTTTCACTTGCTCCATCACTCTGGCTGCTCATTGGCTCTCCCCCTCCCCCTCCTCCTCCTACCCTCCTGTCATCGTTCCTCCTACATCATAGGCTAGGCGCGTGTCGTGCCGCAGCCTGCTACGTACGTGCATGCATGTGTGTCGTAGTGTTGTGTGCCGTGTGCAGCCACGCCAGCCAGTGAAGGGATTTCCTGCAAAGTGTGCGCACAAGGCACGGAAACACCCTTCTCCACCTCCCTTCTTCCATCATCCACCCCTGTCTTCTCACTTCCCGCTTTCCATTCCTCTCCCCCTCCTTTCATCCTTCACTTCTCCCCTTTCTTCTCCTCCACTGTAGCTCTCTCCTGTTTCTTGAATTTCCCTTGTTTCAGGGTGACCTCTACCAGAGGAGAGGAGAGGAGACCAGAGGAGAGGAGAGGAGAGGTTCTCGTTTTCCTGTTGCACCTGTCAAGTCATTTCTTTTGCCTGCTTTTCATCGATTGATTCCCATCTCTGTTTGTGCAGGTCCAGGAGCAATCAAATTACTCTTTCCACTGGCTCATCTAGCCCTGCAATAACATACAAAGCTTACTTTGACCCAGAGGGATGTGGCATGTTCAAACAGTAGTGGTAATGAACACTGAGGATTGAAAAGGCTATACACCTCAGCGGGAAGACATGTAATAAAGTCCAGAGAGACACACTTTCCGATGTTCTTGATTGAAGCATATGAGTTCAATGTTCACATGATCAATTGAACCGCGTGAAAGCATGGCATTGATTGGACCCTGGCTGATCAGTAGTACAGGACCATTTCTATGGTCTCTGAGCCTGCAGAAGTAATCATGTCAGTGAGATGAGATGAGATGAGATGAGATGAGATGAGATGAGATGAGATAGGGGAGTGAAATTGAGGTGTTACAGCAGCATAATGTAATACAAAATAAAGATACCAGACAATACAAAAACAATACTCAACAATACGCAAGACACCATCATAGCCTTACACTTATACACTCCTACCACAGACAACATCCGCACACATCAGACAAAGAACACACGATGACGCGACGGTTTGACACCGTATGCGTTGCTGGCTGCTCCCCTTCAGTTGTGCATGTATGACTGTACCCAGGCTTTAAGAGGTAATGCACACACCCACCACCGCAGAGACCTGGTTCAGTTCCCAGTAGCGGTGCCAAGCACTCCAATCAACAATATGTTGAAGCCAGCCAGCGATGGATCATGTCCTTGTTGCTGTGGTAATGACCCCTCCTGATCGGTCTGTTTGGGTGTCTTTTCAGCATCGAGGGCATTTGGGGGACATAGTGACTGATGTCCTTGCTCCTGATTAAACTCCCCACTGTCTGGTGAAAGGAACTCCAACTTATGTGTCTAGTCTGGAGGAGGCACGTAGAAGGACTACACCCTCCGCAGGCCAACAGTGAGGGTTGGCACCAACAGTGACCGCAGTATACACTGGCAATGAAGAATAAATTATACCTCTGAGATGGCTATGGGAATAGGTTACATAACATCTTGTCAATTGGCCCATAATCTTGCCCTATAGAATTTCTAACATGATGTATCTGTATCTCTGTGAATGTAAAGAGCCACTGTACACTAATAAAGATGCATAGTACGCACATGCACACATGACACTAAAGTCTAATTTACAATGTGTGAGACAAGCCCTGGCTCATGACTCATCATAGCTCTTTGGGCATTTAGCCCTGATTTATATTACACACCGGTCACCGGTGTTGGTCACAGAGTCACTGTAAATAGAATATCTACAAGCTCACAATGTGTGCAGCTGAAAGTGCAGTTTAACACAAGGCCAATTTTGTGAGTTTGCTGCTGGGTAAAACATTACTATGCTGACCTTGGTACACTGTGATGTAAGCAACAGATCCAGGTATTAAAATGAACAATGTGGATGTGACAATGTGAAAGCACTGACAATACTATTGACTACTGTATTGTCAATGCTGGCACATTGGCACACCTCAACTGAACACAGCCATTATTCATTCTGTTTCTACAGTACCAAGGCCAGCGTGGCATTTTCTAACCTTTAGATCTTATGAATAACTTGGATAAATGGATTTTGCTTGATTTGATTTTTTGGCTGGAGAGAATGCATTCATTCTACCGCTATAATGTGGTACAGAGAGACATAATGTAACAGAGTAGTTTACTGTGTAGCATTTTCATGCCTACTGCTGGCTCAGTTATACATCCACCGTTCCAGAACATAATGCCTGATTTAAACTTAGTTGGGCGCCGAGCCAGTATCGCGCATACAAATTGCTGATATTCAAGCTCACAATGCATCACAGAGCGACGTGTTGTGAGCTTGAAACTGCAGAGGACTGACCTATCTCTGCACTCAGTGCTTCTTTACCTCCATAGCACTCAAAAGAAGACAGGAGACAAGAAAGAGATTATACAGAATAAAGGAAAAAGAACACCTCAGCCACACTGAGGAAAACATCAAAGAGAAGTTTACTGAACGAAATAGAACAGACCTCTATTTTGCAGTCACTAGGAATTTTTCCCCACTGATGTAAAAAAGCAGTTGCACTTTAGAGGAAGGCTGTAGCTGGAGTGCTGAAATTGGAGAATAAACAGAGCAGTTATCCTAGAAGAATCAGGAGTTTTTAGTAATTGAGCCATTTGTCAGAATTGACTTGGCAGAGCTGCATGTTTAATTCGTTGACATTTATGAATGCGTGCAGATTACATTTTTCAGCAAGCCATCTTATATGACATTTTGTTACAGCTGCATCTATCTCTATTCAGAGTTGGACATTTAGTCATTTGACCTTTATCTTATCCAGACAATGGTAGGAGCTGCATCTCAGCCATGCTCCAGAATCCACTTCAGCAACGGCAGCCTTGGCCCTTGGCTTTATCTTTTTGAGCCTTATTCTGTCTGATTGTTGTCTTTTACCACCATAAAGACACTTAAGTACTAAGCAGAAGCCACAGTTATAGCTACAATCAGATTAGTCTACCGGGGACAGGATTGAGGATAAGAACATGGTGTACTGGCGTAGTGACAATAAATGACACACAAATAAATCCACATCCACAGCTGCTACAGTATGTTTATTGCTTTCATGTTTAGGGTTCTGTAAAAGCCAAACCTTGAGCAATTCAACACAGTGGTACAGGGTACACACACTGGGTGCACCAACTGGCAGCAATATTCTTTTTCCAATAACTATGGCTCACTCAACAGGTGCTCTAGGAACAGGTAGATATGAAAACAGAGCAACAGTCTGACAGTGTTTCTTTTGAACACATTACAATTACAAATATATTTGGATCATGTTCATCAAAAAACACTGTCGGTAGGGACTTCAACTATTCTTCACATACCCAGTCTTTATTTGACCTGAGTAAGAGCGTGATAAAAGGACTGAGAGGGTAATAAGTGTGATGAGTGTTCAGCTGCTATACAGTGAACTCCATGCCATGGCAACTCAGCAATCAACCCTAACCAAAGCTGTATCTTCCCATTGGGTTATATGACAGTATAATAAGCAATCCAGTGCATCTAAAGTGGCACAATTGACACCACAAGTGACCCCCGCTTACCCTAGAGCTTTGGCCATTGAGATCAGCAAGATTAGATTAAGGAACTCACCATGTCACACATGGACAAAACCGCCAGACGTGGTTGCTGTGGACGGTTTGGAGCAGTGGTTCCCAAACACTGGGTCGGGTACATTGTTGGGTCGCGGAACCATTTTTATGGGTCGCCAGTAAATATCCCTTTTTTTTGTTTCCTACATTTTGTTTTTCATTATAATTATTTCAAAAGGTTTTAAAACATGTCGCCCAAAATTCAAAACATTTCATAAATTATATCCAAACTACCTTAGTAATGTCAATGACAAGATCACTCTAGCTGGAGCCCTCATTCAAAGTCATTTTGATTATGCTTGCACCTCTTGGTTCTCCAACACCTCAATGTCACTAAAAACTAATCTTCAGAGTTCAGAACTCCCAAAACAAACTGATATGATGACTACTACTTGACCTAAAGCCCATGACCCACCTGATTACAACACAAATTGCCAGTTTTGGGACAGTGCCCTCATACCTGTCTAACTACTCCAAAGTGAGTGACACCCACAGCCACAACACCAGAGGGAGAACGTAAACCTACGATCTGGTAGCCCCCAGATTTAGCACAAAGATGGGAAAATATAAATTCTACTAGTCTGCCACAATAATGTGGAATGCCCTGACATCATCCATTAAAGGATGTAAATCACTGGCTTCTTTCAAAACTAGCCTAAAAAAGCATCTGCAGAAAACTACAAGTTAAGATAGATATTTAATCCCATTGAAATGGGATTGTATTTGTTGATGACATCAACAGGTAGATGTGTAAATATTCTATGCTCTAATTGAATACATAGGACCACATCCCTAGGACTTTTTTGTGTTATCCTTTTAGCCTAAATGTTTTACTGTACCTCCGTGCTGTCTACATTTTTGATAAAGTATCCAATCAATCAATCAACGAAATAATTTCATAAATAAAAATGAAAAAATAATTTAAGAAAAAAAATAAAAACGTATAAGTAGTGAAAATAGCAGATCAACAAGCTCACAATGCGGCACTTTGCGAGCTTGTATATCTGCTATTTTCACTAGTTTGGGTCCTGGGGAGACATAAAATGTCTCTTTCAGGTCTCAAGCTAAAAGGTTTGGGAAAGAGTGGTTGGGAGGAGACATTGGAACCACGGGCGTCTTAATGCACAGGCTTACCTAGCCTTAAGCTTCAGGCCTCCGAGGGCCAGGGTCTTCATGAGACCTAATAAAGGCTATACATTTAAATAATAGAGGGAGGGAGGGAGAGCGACGGAAGGAGGTTGCGTGTGATGTCAGACAAGCCAGACAGAAAGACAGACAGACAGAGAGATAGACAGACAGACAAACAGACAGGGGGAGAGATGGATAGGGAGTTGGGGGGAAGGAGATGGAGAGGGACTTAAGAAGAGAGGGAGAGGGAGAATGAGGGATAGAGGGAGGGAGGGAGAGGGAGAGAGAGGGAGTGAGGGAGTGAGAGGAAGAGAGAGGGAGAGAGAGAGCCTATTTCACGCAATAACCTGGCCAATGCGTACTGAAACTTGAATACACTGAATGATGCTTCACTTTGCGACACGTTGTCAGCACAATAAACCAGGCAACACCGGTCAATCTGATGATTATGTGGCACTTTTACAAAGCATTTTCAGCTTGTTTATTATATATTTGCTCCGTCCTTGGTTCTGGTGACTCATACTGCCTTTCTAAAACAGGGTGTTTTTTCAATTACTTTTTTCATTTATTTTTCAAATATTTTTTGAAAAATAAATAAACAAATACAATACAAAAATAGAATAAAAATAATGAAAAAAGTAATCGAAAAAACATGGCCCACTAACGTATTATGACAGCAGTATGAGTCAGCAGAACCAAGGACGGGTGTTTTCGATGAAAGGTTTGAAGTTACAATGGGTTTGTATAGGAAGGGGGCGTGTCTGATAAAATGAATATCAAATATCTAACTACTGAATCTGGCAAATTAAAAACTGTCTGGGGTGCACACAAAAGCCTGAGTAGACATTAAAATGACCCCAAACATGTTTGAAATTGAAATATCCCTTTAATTGAGTTGGAAGGAGACATGGAAGAGGATGGAGGACTGTGTGCTGAGTGAGAGGGATTAAGATTAAGTGTGGGGTGGACAACCGGACGATTGATTGATTGATTTATTGACTGATATTGTTATTGGAAAACACATATAAATATATGTTTGGACATAATATCTGTCAAAATGATAAAACACAACAAAAATTGAGAGCTTATTTCTATTGTGGTACTTTGACTGTAAATGTGTAACCTGAGTGAAATGTTATGGGGCGGTACTATTACAGAAACATTTAATAAAATCAATAATACATACATTCATACAATTCCAATGTATAGCACTACTGAAAAACTAAAACAACATGCGTATATGTAACTCAGATTCAACTAAGGGAGTCATTTGTCAGTACAGTGCTGACTGATGTTAGGGCAACAATAGACCCTACAGGTTCATGCTTACTGGGCCAAAATGGGAGCTGTATTCTGCCAGGATAAAAGATCTGACTTCTCTTCCTCTGACAGTATAAATTACAGAAAAGATATATCTCAAAATGTCATTTCAAAGGATAACGGAGTGTTTGTCTCAAGGTATTGTTTTGCTTACAAAGGGAGAGAAGGGAGGTGTGGGAGTCGATGAAATGCATATGACAGCTAGTTACATAAAATAAGAGACAGAGCTCTTTGTTTCTGTTTTTAGAAACAGCTTCACAGGAGAAAGCCATGGTACATAAAATGGATAAAATAGTTTCTCTGTAACATATGGAATTACATTCTTCTGTGGTTACATAGTGATTTTAATTATCTTATTACTCTCATGCATCTTGTTAATCAATTTCAAGTCAGTATTATTTCTATGGCTTGATTATTATATGTACCATTGCTGAGTGTGTAGTTTAATATTGCAGGAGCTCACAGTTTCGGGTGGCCTCCAAAATGCCAGTAGTAACTGATTGGAACTAGTGGGTACTCAGCTAAACTCAGCTAAACTGTGGCCTTTGGCGAGGCAAGCATCAGCAAGTATGTGAGTGGCAACAATCGTCCGGAAAGTCTCCAGGGCACCAGGATCAGATTAGACTGGATAGCACGCACAGACCAATGATGAATTGACAAAATAAACTGCAATAAAAGTCAGTGATCTTGTTGGGTGGTGTACTTTTTTGTTACACCCACCTTTTAAGTTTGTAAGCGCCAGTTGTACAGAGTTTGCTGCTGTGTGTCAATCTCCCAAACGCGTCAATGGCACTGCTGATAAACATAAATGCTTACCGCCCTCAATTCTTTTGGGGGGAAATTCTTTTGCATGAAGAAAATCTGTATCAATCCTGATTTGCATCATAGAATAGAATAAAGACTGAGAACATACTTTGAATTCTAAATTAATTCTAAATCATATGAAATCGTAGTATGAAAATGTATGAGAAGGGCATGTACACTACAGTATGGGGAGGGGTCTGTGTGTACCCAGACACCCAGTGTCAGTCACTCACTGTAAAGATTTTTTTTTTTTTTTTTTTGGGGCTTTTATTGCGTTATAGACGGATTTCCGCGCGACGTCATCACAGAGCAGAATGCGCAATCTGCGCATGCCCGGGTGAAAGGCGCGTTCGAAAATACAGCCCTGAGCGGCAGTGAGCGCACTGGCCAATACAAACTAATAGGAGAGTGTGCTCCGGTGCGTAATTTCCAAACGCACCCATAGGCTTCCCCCTCCTCTGCGCGGTCATATTCCTCTCATGTTTACTAACAGGAAACCCGTCTATTTGGAGAGGGACAGAGAAAGTAGTCTGACAGGAAATGGGGAGAGAGATGGGGGAAGACACGCAGCAAAGGCCGTCGGGAACGGGACGCGAACCCGCGGCACGCTGTCTGTTAAGGGATTTCAACCAAGGGTGCCTAGACCGCGACGCCACGGCCTAGGCACAGTCACTCACTGTAGCTGTAGTAACATGCTAAGCACATCCTGGCAACCTGGCCTACATATTTCATGATGACACAGTAAAAAATAGATGTACTCTAGTGTGCATGCATGCACACACCTGCACGAACGCCCACACAGCATGCCTTATAAAATTAGATAAATTATTAACCACAACCTTCACAAGGGCTTGTAATTCAAGAATAACTATTGGAGAAATATTCTATGAATGACTGCAAAAATGAGGCTACGGGCTTAAAACTAGAATTACCCGCGTATTCATAATAGCTGAACTAAAGCAGTTGTAATGAAAATTGCTTCAGTTACCCATAAATAGGAATGTAATACTATACTGGACTTAACTGGTCTGACCGTATTTATTATTTTACTGGGTTGACTGACGTTTCAACTTGCGCCTTCCTCAGTCAAACAGCATCTATTTGACTCTGAGGTAAAAGGGTTCTGTTTGACTCTGAGGAAGACGCAAGTCGAAACGTCACTTCCTGCATTGACATTCTCAGTCACCTGAGAAAGAGTTGCTCTTCCCTTTTTCCTTACATAATATCGCACTAATGCATAAGCCTCACAGTCACTGAATTTGTGCTTTTGACCACAATTTCTAACCCTATTCAATGATGTCTTTCCCACAGATTTAAATGCAGATGTCACTTTACGCTACTCACTATACTCCTATTGAAACACTAAACAGATCAAAACTACACAACAGTAGATGTAGTATAGAACAACTTTATTGTTTGACCAATGCAAGTCGATGAAGGTCGACTTATGACCTCCATCAGGATGACCCCAGATTTTATCCAAACATCACGCAAATTGATACACATGATTTCTATTGTCATGTGATCGAGAAGGATCTGTCCGATTTTGAACGACGCTTTGAACAAAACGCCTCAAATCATGAATTGCTTGTCCGATTGCTTTGCACAAGACTTTGCACACACATTGCCACTAGGCCAAGGAAGAAATGCCACACATTTTCTAAATCAGCCTTCACGTTTTGGCATATAACTCTTGAACCGTAATACAATAAAAAATAATGTTTCCCCTGGATTCCGTGGATCATCACGCAACTCCCCAAATAGGCCACGCCCAATTCCACCAGACAATATTATTGCCATTTTCTTTGTGTTTTCTTTACAAACAGTTTTGCACAGTTTTTGCTACTACTCCTATTTTGTCCAAACCTCACCCAATTTGGTACACCATATCTCTGTAGTCATCTGATCAACGTGTATCTGTCTGTATTTCGTATTCTATTCCGATTCCAGTTTTGCACGACATGCTACAACTATGTACAACTTTGCATGCACACTCCCAGTAGGCCAAGGTAGAATCTCCACCCAATAGTTGTTTCAAATTGGCCTGTTATAGCGCCACCATGAGACAGATTTTTGTGCAGCACATTTTTTGTTACTACTCCTACAGATCACACAAATCGGTATACATTATCACTGTAATCATGTGATCAAGACGTATATATCACATTTCTCATATTCCATTCCGATTGGCTATGATTGGCTTCCAAAGTTTGCATGAATGGCCCGTTTTGCACAAAAATAGATTTTTATAGACACTAGACACAATAGATAGACACTAGTTCACTGTGTTTCTATTGTTATCTGATTGCAGTTTCTGCAGTTTTTCTTGTTGCTGCGATGTTGAGGAGCAAAAACCCAATACTTGAACTCTCTTGTACGTATACACTCTTATACTATAACGGGACGTAGCAATTAAGAATCTTGAATCTTGAGGTGAATTCATTATGTTTTTCTCCACTTCAAGTATGTAGGACATACGTAACTTTAGAGGCAGGTGTGTGCTTTTTCCTTGATTCCTGGGTATCAGTTCATCCAGTGAACCGTGGTCTCTGGCTTATATGCTCTTTTATGCTCTGCTTTGTGCATCTGTGTGAGCAGAAACATCAAAGGAAAATGAACAGCACTACAATTAACACATACACATATCGAGTAAATATTGAATATAAATACACTTTGTTCGGAGCATCCTATGATGACGTTTAAATACAAACCCTAAAATAAATGAATGAGGGCTTTACTCTGCTGCTCAACTCCCACCCCAAAGCAAATTCCTTGTCTAAAGAATCCTGCAGCGTGGCCACCAGATTCAGATTTCTATGTCCATCTGGCATCATCTTTTACATGTGAACTGATACTGTCTGAGGTGTGTGGTAGTCATTTTTCATTCAAATACAGATTTCATTCAATAGATAATACAGCTTTTCAAAGACGGTGGACAAACACCTCAACACAGTCCCTACAAGAGTTCCATACTATAGTCAAAAAACATCAGATTTGTAAATCCGTAAAAAGTATTAAAAGTATTAATTTAACTCTGAGAGTGTACAAATGGACCATTTGGTTCCATTTGTAAAGTCTCAAAGGAGTTACAAATGGATCGATTAACACTGAGGATTTTTTCAGCATCACCATAGAGTCTGAAGTATCTTGAATCAGAGCAGTGACAAAGCCGCTGTTCCAATGATATATTCAATTATTAATTTGAGGAGATACAGAACATTTGCTTGTACAGTGTGTTCTTTACATGCACAACAAAATGCGATACTATTGTAATGAGCACATTGGATGTCTCACGGCTCACACAGCATCTCTGTCTTCCTCCTTTCTTCTTCCTCCTCTCCCTCTTTGCAGACCCCCTGCCTGTGGATTGAGCTGTGGCTGTGGCAGCCTGTTATTATAGTGGTTATTACTGTTGTTGTTGTCATTATTGTTATGATTATTATTGTTGCCGAGCATCAATGCGTGTGTCCCCTCTCTCTGACTCTCTCCCTCTCACACCAACACAACACAATCGAGGCAGATGGTTGCCCACCCAGAGCCTGGTCCTGCCCGAGGTATGTTCCCGTTAAGGAGGAGTTTTTCTATCCCACTGTCACCAAATCCATGCTCAGGGGCGAAAACATTGGGTCTCTGCTCGGTGTAAAAGTGTCTTGAGACAACTAATACAAATGGAAATGAATTGAAAATTGGATGTGCAGCCGTAGTCATCATGCACATGCGAACTGAAGATCATGAGGATGTTCAGTGAGAGGCTGTGTGGAATGGATGCAGCTGTAAACCACCCACACAAAGATCACACATGTGGAGCAAACATCACCTCCACACCTCATTTAACACGGATACTCACGTGTGTGCAATTCACACATGAATGCATGCACACATGTTCACATGCACAAACATACACACGTGTGTGTGTGTGTGTGTGTGTGTGTGTGTGTGTGTGTGTGTGTGTGTGTGTGTGTGTGTGTGTGTGTGTGTGTGTGTGTGTGTGTGTGTCTGTGTGTGTGTGCCAATATGTATATTAAGTGAATGAGATGATAAGAGAAAGAAAACCGGAAAAGCAGAGAAAGAATGTTGTTGCACCTAGTACAGTAGTACATCAATTTATTTCATCCATAAAAACAGTCAAGCCAGATCTCCATAAAAAACATCTCTCGAGGAGCAAGGCACTTTAAGCAATGATGACAGACAGTCTGCATGTCCACTATTTATTCAGCACGAAGCACAATTTACAACATATGTCTAATCTAATCAGGCGCCGCGCGAGGGCAGGCGGCGGAAGCAAGCTCCTTCAATCAGTTTCAGGCAGCTTGTATACCCCTCATCCTTTCCCTTTTGAGGCAGACAGAATCAGATCTATTCTGAGTATTTACTCAAATACATACACACAATGTACAATATGAATCTTGAATATCACAGCATAGTATATAAATTCCCTAACAACGTCAAGAATCTTTTCAATTCCAGGCCGAAAGTAATCCAGGAAGATTTTTAAAGAAATCAAGGTTAAACAATCATTTTCCTTGCATGTAATCTAATCCAGGCTGCTACACAATCACCGGTTCATTTTCACTCAGCATATATTGTATATTTCTCATTATGCTTGTCAGTTTACCGAACTAGCTTCAGCATCTGAGGTTGTATGCACTGATATTCAGATTTGGCACTTCCCCATACATTAAGCACTTTAACCCTCTTTTGGCATGTCATCATTATAGGCAAAAATGTAAAAAAAAAACAAAAAAGAAAGTTCAAAACAGCAAAAATAGTAGATCTACAAGCTCACAAGCTTGCGATTTTCTTGTCGGCATACAACGTAGTATATGTAGGGCACTCTCTGGATATCGATATTATTGGTTAATTCCCTGCTTATTAGCAGTGCAATCCTCTAGTGCAATATGTTGTTCCCTAATGCAGGGTCTGGTGCAGCTGCTCATCTGCAGTGTGCGTGCGTGCGTGCGTGCGTGTCAGTTACACATCCACTGCAGTGTGCTTGTATGTGAATACTCTGTGTGTGTGTGTGTGTGTGTGTGTGTGTGTGTGTGTGTGTGTGTGTGTGTGTGTGTGTGTGTGTGTGTGTGTGTGTGTGTGTGTGTGTGTGTGTGTTAAACGATGCAATTGCACTTTAAGTTCCATCAGTGGGCACAGAAAGCAATGGCAATCTCCATGGCAACAGGCGTGTGAAAGGCAAGCTGAGAAGATTCTCAGGTAGAGTATGTGTGTGTAAACACGTGCCCTAGCACGTGTGTATCATTATGAGTGAGCCTCAAATTGCTTTGGAGGATTGCACCATTCAGCTGAATCCTCAATCAAGTGTTCTTGCAGCGCTTGTGATGGTGTGTCAGGAGAATTAGGTGTCCACCCCTCAGTGTTTATCAGGTGAACCATCTTCAAATTGGTCTATTTGTTCATGGCTCATTGGGTAGCACCCTTCCCCCCTTTTTTCATCATATATTTCAGGTCCATAATTACTCAACACGTAGTTCAAGTCACCTCAGACAGGTGCCTCAGACCCCCAATGGCCCGTACGTCTCCAACTCAGTATAATATAGGCTACAGAGGGTCTAAAATATGGAAATCTCTGCCATTCCTTCTACTGGAGTTGTCTTCTCACCAATTCAAGAAAGTTCTGAAATCGCTTCTCTTAACCACCAAATACTTTCCATATGGTCTGCCTAATAAACCTGGGTCCATTCAACATTTTCCCCAGAAGTTTAGATTTTGTGCCTATGACTTGTATTGTTGTGATATGCTTTTGTTGTTTCTTTTCTGTCGTTATATTGTCCATATTGTTGTCTGTATGACACGTCTATTATTGTTTCATTTGTAATAGATGTGTATATTCCACATTGATGTAACTAGATGCTCGGCCCCGCTACGCGGGGCCTCGCGTCTAGCCCGCGGCCACGCCCACGTAGCGCCCGCGCCCCGCGGCCACTTGGCAGCGCATTTAAGTGGCGTAGCGTCATGAGGGGCAGTGGGGCCGTGGCTTGGTCAGTGAAGACCCTGTAGCGCGGATGATATGTGGTATAGAGGGGCAGATTTTAAATCTCCAGAGGAAACATCCGTGGGCTACCATTGGTTCAGCGATGTGTGCGGTCGCCCTGCGGCCCCTCCTCCTCGACCAATGTGCAGTATTGAGAGCCCTGACGTCACAACATTTGGAGCGATGGGCACTGCACTCTGGTTGGTTAGGGTACACCTACTGCCCAGGTAGAACCCACTTAAAGCCTGGATGGGCAAACCCAGTTAGGACCCGCCTCGGTCCCACATAAACATGGCTAGTAGGGGCCCAGCTAAGGGCCAGGTAGAAGCTCGCATGGGCATCGCAGTTAAGACCCACATCGGCACCACATAGAATTGCCTAGGTAGAGGCCACCTAAGGGCCAGGTAGAACACACGTATGTCCACACTGACATTGCCGACATGGGGTCCATATGGTTTAGACCACCTTGAAACCATATGGGAACTACGCTGGTGTGCTGGCTGGAATGCAAATGCTGCATCATACCTGTAGTGTGTAGTTTGATGTTGTGTGTGTAACAGACATACCTGCAGTGTGTAGATCAATGTCCATATGAAAGTCAATGCCCAGCAGTGTTGTTTTTTCTCCAGCAGAGTTTCTGTCTATCTCTCTCTGGAAGTGCACATGAGCTCTGCAGCCGCACTGAGGCGCTCCAACACAAATACTGACATTAAGCTGCTTCACACAACAAACATCAGCACCACGCTGGTGTTTGTCCAAAAGACACAATATGTCCTGTCCCACCGACGTCATGTGTTCATTTATCGACAGCCGTACAGACTCCTTTTGGCACATTTTACCTCGTTTATCCAGCTCTCACTGACTCTCCCCTAATACAGTGGTTCTCAACCTGTCGGTGGGGACCCCCCACAGGCCAATGTAGAAATGGTAGCACTTGTTCCTCAACATAGTGTGAATGTGCGTGCAAAGTTAACCGCAATCGGACGCTGCATTGATGATTTGTGGCATTTTGTTCTAAACGGGCCACTCCTGCAAACTTTAGATGTGAATCTTAGCCAATCGGGATGGAATATGAAAAGTTAAACAGATCCGTCTTGAGCACATGACTATAGAGATCATGTGTACCGATTTGCGTGAAATGTAGATAAAATCGGAAGGAGTAATGTAAAGAAATATGTTTTACATAAGTCGGCCTCCTGGTGGCGCTATAAAAGGTAGATGTGAAAAATGCAGGGCAAAGGTTTTTCCTTGACCTGTAGAGAGTGCACATACAAAGTTGTACACAGATTGGTGCAGTTATAGGCGAAAACACATCGGGCTGTTATAGCGCCACCATGAGGCTGATTAGAAAATTCTCAAGAGGAATGTCTTCCTGGGCATAGTGGGAATGTGGGTGCAAAGTTGCACGGAAAGTGCATGCTATGTTCATAATTTGACACATTTTGGTCAAAACGGAGCAATCCTGCAAACTTTGTAAGCCATTTTTAGCCAATCAGGATGGAATATGAAAAATCTGAAGGACCCGTTTTTTTAATGACTATAGAGATACTGTGTACCGATGTGCGTGATGTTTGGACAAAATATGTAGGAGTACTGTGGAAAAATGTGTTTAGCAAAAAGTGGCCTCCTGGTGGCACTATAACAGGGCCATGTGAAAAAAATGGGGCAGGTTCTGAATTGGCATCCAGGGAGTGTGTGTGCACAGTTTTGCTGCGATCAAGGCAAGCCAACGATGCGGGAGATTAGCTATCCACAGACGGACGGACGGACAGGGGGTGAAAGATACTTTCGCGCCATGCCTTTTGGCCTGGCGGAGACAATAAAAAAACGAAAGTAAAGGAAAAGACCATTACTGCAACAAAAGTAGTCAACAAACTATACTATATAACATTGGCCAAATTGTCAAATGATATAAGAGAGAGGCAAACATGTTGAAAATAGCCGATCTACAAGCTTACAGCGCCTCTCAACGTGAGGCGTTGTGAGCTTGTAGATCAGCTATTTTCGCAATATTGACTTGTGGAACGGAGTCAAACAAAATGGGGGGGGGGGGGGGGCAGTGCAAATATGATTATTTTGGGGGGGGTGCGCGGCCTGAAAAGGTTGAGAGCCACTGCCCTAGTTGGACCGAAACTATCTGAAATTACTACATTACCATAATGCAGCCTAAACGTGCGTTGCACGGGGCGGTCCTGCCATTACGTTAGTTACTGTAGTTGTTGTGTGGAGCAACACAGTTCTCCACAAGCCCACAACATACATACACCATGTACAATGGACTAACTGAGCAGCAATAATAACATTCGCCGCACGAACGTGCATTGTTGACAAAGTGATTGCACAGCCGCTGCAGGCATGACAGCGACGTTAGTGTTAGCTACATGCCACTATCACAGCTCCCTGTCCGTCGTTGCTGCGACTGAATGTGATGGCTACAGCAAGGTCTCTGCGATGCCATTGTCTGGAGACTGCTCCTGGCATGACACGACCAATGAGAGTGATCGCTGTCGTTGTTGCTAAGATACGGTGGCGTCACTGCCCCATAGCTTGTAGATCTCTCACACATGATTGGCGTAGGCTGCGTTGCCAGGTGTGACTGTTTGTATAAGTGATTTTGGGCTTATTTGGGTGCACTTTTGGGCTCGTTTCCATAGACCACGGCAGCGCTTATTTCTTTCCCGTGACCGATGTGGCAAAAAAAAGGTGCAAAACGAACCATCCGGAAGTGAAGTGCGAGATGAAATATATAGCACTTTTTGATTATTAGAGAAGGAGACAGATGTGAATGTGGAAAATGGAATGTAGGAGATTATATAGTTTTTCATGAGCGATTTTTGTAGCAAGTTGTGAGTGAATTGGGCCACTCCTGTGGGCGGGGGGCTGATTAGAACCATTGGGGTTTGGGAAGGAGACGCTCTCTGTTTGAGTGGAAAGATTTTATCCTACAGTTAATGTACAAACATTCCCGGAGAATGCTACTTCTAAAGCCCCTGGATGATTTTTAGGCATTCTCCTCCACATTTTACTGATTTTTTGTGTACCATCTCTAACTTCTGTTGTAAGTGAAAACAAAACAAACAAAGAATAGGACATAAGTGCTACAACCGGAGGCGGAACAGGTTCAAATGTTTATTATAGAGCAGGGGGACGATGCTCACTGCTTAAATGGGGTTGGCAGAAGTCAAAACCACGAAGGCAGCCCAAAGGTAAACTAGTCCAAAAACAGGGAGCCTGCAATAATGCAGTTTCCACTGACAGGCAAAAGGTCCAAAACACTGAAGGCTACGCAGAGCAGAAACTGAGACGGGACACAAAGAAGACAAGAGTACACTAGAACAATGGCTATAGGGAGCCAGGTCAAAAACAACAACAACACACCTTGATGTTCTGGTAGAGAGTGAGTGGACTCTAGTCACAGTTGACTAACATTTATACGGTAGGCATGTGAAGACATGAATTGAATACATAAACTCCAAAGAAAGATCAAAATAAGTATTGTCAAAAATAAGTATAGAAAAAGAAAAGGCAGTGGATATTCAACTGGTTGGTCGGTATTGGCAAAGTAAACACTATTAAGCCTCCAGCTCACCAACCCCATGCCTAAACTTAATAAAACGTGCCTAACCTGCACCAGCTGCAACCTATTGCACTTCTGCTGTAGGGTACTGTTGCCAATCCCTTGCAGTACCAAATGTGCTGGTTTTTGCTGGAACACAGTCCGTTGTACATGGATGGAGGGAAGCTCACATCCACTGATGCTGTGGGCCAGCCATACCACCTTCTGCATCGCTTCGCGGTTGAGGACAGTGCAGTTCCCATGCCAGGAGGTGATGCAGCAGTGCGTGTGTGCATGAATGGTTGTGTGTGTAAAATGGTGACTGGTACTATGTAATTTGGTGAGGTATTTACCTCTAACTGTTGCATGCATATAACCACACAACAGTACGTCATTCCCAGATAAATGTGAATGATTCTGAGAATGAAAAATATCTTTAGTTGTCTATATTGTATGGTTCCTTATCAAAACAAGTTTAAAAAGTCTGAACAACAATGGCCGACGTTTCGGCCACAGTTGGCCTTCATCAGGTGAGGAGTAATGCTGTTGTGCGGACTTTTATTCTATTAAACGTGTGATTTTGTATCCAGCACCACGCACCAGCAACGAACTGGATGTGCACAACCCACTGTTTTGAACTCCTTATCAAAACAAGACATTACTTTTTCTATCTATTAACCTATTCATTTTAAATGACAATTTAAAATGAATCATAGATTGTATTACTTTCTACAGAATACAAGGATTACAAGAAAGACCTGTGTGTCCTACTTTATAGAAACAGTAATACAGGCACTGGTCACTGGTTATAAAATATGGTAAGCCAAAACCTGGAGCTTGAATTGGTGGGAGGAGGGCGAGAAGTTTTAGCAATTTTTGCTTTATGGGCTGAACTAATACAGTATATGGATTTACGTAAATTCCTAGATTCAAAGTCAGTCAGTCTTAAAATGGAGCTGCATCTTTTTGCATAATGCAAAACAGGGACCTTTTCGGTCCTGCTGTGAATCTTGACTCACTGGCAGCTTCACACAGCAGTGACTGACCTCATCAATCTTCATTTGCATGAAACGTCTTAGGGCAATTACCAAGAAAAAATGATATTTGCCTTACTTTTGAGAACCTCATAATTTCATATGGACGAATTGCCAATCAAAAATGTATTCAGACGAAGCCAGCTATAATAACGGTGACTGCAGCATCATGGGCCAAGATAATTGCTGTTTCTCGGCTTTCCCTGCCAGAAGAAATTGTTCTTGATATAGCAGAAAGGTCTAAGAACTTAACCAGAGTTCAAGTGAGACAAAAACTAAATTATCTTACGTGAGGTAGCAGGTGTACAAAGGAGGATTTTCCCAAGCCAATGGTAATACACTAGAATAGATACACTAGGTTATCTTTTGTACAAGGCTGAGAGACCATTTACAGTTTCATTTCACTTTGTGAGGTAGGTATAAAGGGTGATTTATTTTTTGGTTTTGTGCAAATGTCTTCGCATCTTAAAGCCTATAGGGTATTTGAAAGGTTCAAAATCACTTGGGTCGACATTTTTAAATGTCAAATTAAGATTAGATGTTTTGTTTGATCAAATTTCTAGCCTGGGCCTCAACAGCACTACCCCATGTTTCAACAACATGGATGTCTGGCTCTTGTCTGTTGTCTTCAGAATGATTTAATTTCAAGAGATATATTAAACATGGACAATGCAATAAGGGATGCAATTATCATATTAAACTGCTATAGAATAGCAAAATGTATCTACTTGGAAGCTCAGATACTTTTTATTTAATTAGATATGGAAATGTTTGTTTGCATATGACACATTTCACAGATAATTAGATCGAATGACATATTGCTTTGATGCAAAATGATACTGAATACTATTTGAGGTTAAGTTATTTCCATTTAAATGAAATTAAAAAAATGAAATCGGAGAAAAAAGTCAACTGGGGAAAATGAACACATTAAAAAATGCTTCTCCAAGCAAAGGTTTGAAGGATAATGTGGTTGGGTTGCATACTGTTATGTTGTGCTAATTTCCTAATCACCAAGATAGGACATGTTTCTTGATAATACTAAGTATAAAACAGCATAGATACTGCAGCCACTGGCATCAATCCTCTACCCCAACAACTTGTCTTTTAACCCCCTGAGCTTTGTTGCCACTTAAATCAGATGCAATACCACCCTCTACTGGATACATTAGGACCTATTTCACCCGTGCACTAAAGTCGTTTTAGCGCGAGTACATGTGGAGTAAGCACTAAGCAAGCAGTGATGGAAAAGTACTCTTACTTAAGTAAAGTATCAATACGTAGAAATACTCTGGTACAAGTAAAAGCTTGTAGATCTGCTATTTTCCAATGGCCGAAATGGGCTGTATGTTTGGTAAGAAGAAGAAACCAAATCAAGAATAATCTAAATCAACAAAGTAACTAACTTAAGTATTCAAATAATTGTAGAGGAATAAAAGTACAATGTTTATCTCTGAGATCTAGTGGAGTAGAAGTAAAAGTACAGAAAATTGGAAATACTCCAGCAAAGTAAAAAATCCTCAAAAGTGTACTAAAGTACAGTAGTTGAGTAAATGTACAGTTACTTCAGTGCACACCACTGGCTATTACTGCATAGCATCAGCACAACAATGAATATCACAATTCATAGAATAGACCAATTATTTATTTACCAACATTGAGACTGGATACACACTCAGGTGATTGTTTCATGCAATAAATTCTCAGCCTGTTGTTTCGGGATGCACCCCGACCCCCTCTTGTGTTTTTGGCTACTAGTGCTGCGCGCCCTAGCGAGACCTGATAGAATGGGTCTTCATTTGCAACCAGTGTATGACGCTTGCAACCAGTGTGACGTCGTCTGTTAAAGGACAACTTTGGTTTTTTACAACCAAGGTTTATATTTTAGCTTGTAATTAAAGTAAATAAATGATGAGTGTAATTTTTTTTTCATTTACTGCTTTCTATAGTTTTAGCATTTTTTGCGATATTTTTTACAGTGGGCGGGGGCATTCTGTCCGGTGGCTAAATATGCCTTTTTTACACAATAAAAAAGGTCCGGCTGTCTGAGATGGCCAGATGTGAGTTATTGGGGGCTAGAAGAGCTACTGTAAATAATAATAAAGAAAACGCCGGGTTAATGTGTTAAAAAAATACATATTTAGCCACCGGACAGAATGCCCCCGCCCACTGTGAAAACACTGTAAAAAAGATTGTGAAAATTGCTAAAACTATAGAAAGCAGTAAATTTAAAAAATTTAACACTCATCTTTTATTTACTTTAATTACAATCTAAAACATAAACATTGGTTGTAAAAAACCAAAGTTGTCCTTTAAGGGGTCTACACAGCAGTCAAAACAAAACTACAGTACATGTCATTATTAAACTCAAACTCCCATGAACACACAGCTTGTTGTGTCGCATAACGTGACGTGCATTGAGGTCGACGTGAACTGCAGGACAACATGATGGCAGTCCAGCTGACCCAATGCATGCGGCTACCATAATAATAACACCACAATAATTGATATTGGCTGTATATTTGAACGTACCGAATAGCGTGTTTACTTTGCGCACCGGTTTATCTTTGTGGTGCGTCTCGTCAGTAAAGTAACTCATATTAAAGTCAAGATGACTCTCCCAGCGTTGCAGAACACGGGTGTGTTTTATAGGAGGATCTTGTCTCAGTTTCCCCAGGACATTAGTCTAGCCTTTGCCTACGGGTCCGGTGTGTTCAAACAACAGGGGACCACTCAAGGACAAATGGGGGTAAGAGACAATCAAACAAGACACAGACGTGGACAATGTATAATGCTCATTGCTCAACGATATTGATTATCAACAACTTAATATAATAATATGTAAGTCCTCTTCCAACTCAGGATTGTCTCTTCAACTAGGAACTCTTTACTCAGGTCCAATTAGCCGCAAGCAACTCTTAGATGCTATTTGCTATCTTCTGTCATATTGAGTTGCAAATCTTGCAATGCAATACCAACCCTTGACAGCGTTCACCCAAACAGAAAAGTCATATCCGATTGTATTAAACGACGTTAAACTCACCAACATTGCAGCTGTACGGAAAGCGTGGAGTATCCTCTTTGTATCTGCCAAGTTTTTGTTTAATAAAAATCCACCCTGGACATGTTATGATGAGCTACTTTCTGTCAATAAATTCCGTGCAGGTGATTCTTTTTCTGTGTCAGTGTTTGGAAGCGCTCGTTTTGTATAACGCAACGTACTGCTGCTGCCTCCTGCATTATGTGCAATTTCGAAACAGGTGGCACGCAGTGACGCAGGACCGTTGATTTTCAGCGAGCGCTTCCAAACTCCAACAAAATAGAAAGAGTTGCTTGTGGCTAGTAATGCTCAACGATATTGAGTATCACAATATAATGATACAAGTCATCTTCCAACTGAGGATTGTCTCTTCAACTAGTTTACTCATGTCCAATCATGTTTAGCCTTAGTTTGTCAACAATTAGTTGACATTGCTGGGGGCAAAATCCTTAATATTCCCTGTTTTTAAAACGTTCTCTTTTTTATTTTGACAAATGTATTGCCAGGGACCTCGACTGTGAAATACAATTGAATTTTGTGATAGTGATTCTTATAGTGCATTGTGGCCATGATGTCATGACCTGACAATCCAGCTGCATTTCACTTTTGTCAAAAAAAGATGCTGTTTGGTCATTCCCTCAGTCTTCCTTTCTCCACCTCTCAGAAAAACATGCTGGACTTTGTGTTTGCGGTGGACGACCCTGTGACATGGCACACCATGAACCTGCTGCAGAACCGTAAACACTACTCCGTTCTCAAGATGCTGGGGCCCAAAAAGATCAGTTCCATACAGAGTGACCGCGGGGCCGGAGTGTACTACAATACTCTTGTTCCTGTGGATGGAAGGGTAAATCACAGAATACCGTTCAATACAAAAAACATTCACTGACAGTAATGGCTTTTTGAATTTTAATTTTTGCCAAGGCAAATTTGTTGTTCTTACGGGGGACACTTGGTTTCATTCTGAGAGCCTGCTGCCAGTGCTGCCTTACTTTGCACTGATTCTAGATCAGCCTAAATCATCACAGTTACACAGCACTACAATAGAATGCACTATCGTCCGGTTCTCTGTACTCAACCCTAGCTGTGACACAATTCCAGGTGTGGTACTTGGTGCATTTTGCGATAACCAACCACACATTGCAATATTGAAAAATATATTGTATATAAATATACAAAAAGTAATGAATTGTCATTTAATTTACGTAAGCAGTACTTGGTACTCATTTCCCAATACACATTCTATGTCCTACCAAGTACATATTTTAACCACCTGGTGTCACTGTTGTGGACAGGTCATTATAGGATAGGTGATAGATTTAAATGTATTCATTTAAATCACACAAGAACTATAACTATTTTTGCTATGAATACAGGTATCAGTTGAGATATTGACTTGCCCATTGGTGTTCCTTGGGCACTAAAAGTTTGAAAACCACTGTGCACTAGATTATTATATTACATACATACTGTACTTGCTGATCACTGCAATGGCTTCTTTTTCTTTTCCTCTGGAAGGCCAGACTAACCCAGTGTGTCACCTGTGGTTACCCTCTTGTCCTTTAAACATTATTACTGTCATAAAGCTCTCCTTGTATTGTCCAAATGTCTGCTGCCGTATTGACACCCACCTGTAAATATAGCATGCTTCTGGTGATTATGTTTGATGTACTTGACATTGGTTGTCTCAAAATGGCAACTTGTGATATCCTCATTTATCCTTTCCTCATCTCAGATAATCAAATATGGCGTCATTAGCACAGAGACTCTGATTGATGACCTGATGCACTGGAAGACGATGTACGTTGCTGGGCGACTGCACAAACCAGTAAGTACAACTTTATGCCAAGCTCTCGACTAGGGTTATACGTGGGTCAAGAATTGGTGTTAAGGTGTTGACCCGTGTCGAGCAAGCGATGTCAATTTAAGAATAAGATAATCTGTAAACTAGATTTTAGTTAATAGTTGTTTGTTTTGCAGACTAATTTTAACTGGTTATTATTAATCTGATGTTCTTGTGTTCAGTGTGTTACCTAAAAGAATAACTGCTCAATACTTTTGGCCCAAGAAACTAGTCAGCTGTTCTGTAGTGTGTGTTTTGTGTTGTGCATGCATGTAGCCATATATACTGTTTGTCCTCATGCAGGTGAAGATGCTGATGCAAAGTGACAATGGGAAGTTGCGTGCTGCTCTGGTGGGCAATCTGAAAAGTGCTGTGATAGCATCCTTCCTCATGCTGCCGGAGAGCTTCACTGAAGAAGACCTTTTCCTGCAGATAGCCGGTCTCTCCTATGCAGGTGACTAGACCACAGAATTAGGAGATTTCTTCTTGCCTTCTGAGCTGTGCTAGACTATTATTTTAACCACATTAACCGTAGCGTCCCTATTCTGGGGTAAACATTCAGTGAAAATAGCAGATCTACAAGCTCACAGTGAGTTGCGGCGCAACGCTTTGTGAGCAAGGAGGGCATGATGTGTAACATCGGTTCCCAGTCGGGAATCGAACCAGCGTTATTTCATCTTACTGTGCTCCCATAAATCTTTTCCTTAGGGGATTTCAGAATGGTGATTGGAGAGGATAAGTCCAAGGTGGCCAATATTGTCAAAGACAACATCCAGCACTTTCGGATTCTATACACCAACATTTTACAGGACTGCCCTCAAGTGGTCTACAAGCCTCAGCAGGGAAAACTAGAGGTGAGGGAGCGTATTCACACATGCACGCAAGAACACACACACACACACACAGACGCACACAACATTTTAAAAGCTCTGTTGACATGTTCACACAATTTTCTAATGCTTCTGGCTAACAGTCTTTACATCGAAATCTCTGAAAATGCATACAAAATAAAGTGGATGTCCCGCATTCCCCCACTTCCGTATATATATTGTCCACTATATTGGAGAGCATTTAACTTATAAGCAAAAATAAACACAAAAAACAGGCTTGTATTTTCAGCCTCTTGGAAAAATTTGTACCGCCAGTTTATACTTGATAGCCACATGAGTAAAATACATAAGAGTTTAGATCCTATTGTCCGAGAAGGCGGTCTGCTGTAGTATCCAATTGCTAAACAGATTTAAAAATGTCACTCATTCTGACAATAACCTTCCGCAAAGGATCCACTTGCGTGTCCTCGCTTCAAGCTCCTCTATCCTTGGCTTTGCGGCAGTCGCATCGAAACGTCACCAACACACCCACTTGCTCACTGTGAACAATGACCTGGTCTATTCACACATTGAGCCTATGGGGCTCAGTCATACACTACACAGACTTTGTACCAGAGAGCTGGCAGTGTCAATTCCATTGCATGTTCGGTCCAACTGATTTGGACATTTGCGCTCTCACATACAGCTCCTCTGTGTGTTGTCTAGAGAAGTTCATGGTTGCAGTGCATGTGCGAAAGCAGCTTGACATTGTTAATGCAGGAGAATGTCAGCAAGAACAGTGTGTCGACCACTACATCGAGAGGAATGTTATAGTAGGGTTGCAGTGTGTAAACCCCTCATTACAAAGATGATGGATGCACATTTGAGAGTTGAGTCCTGCAAGAACCATTGGTCTACAGAGATTTGGAAAGAAGTGATGTTGTCAACGAGTCCTTTCAGTCTCTCATAGTGGGCGAGTGAATGTGTGGTGTCCACCATGAGACTGGCACAGGGCAGAACGCTTGACCCGTTCAGTGAGAGGGTACGGTGGTTCTGTTATGCTGTGGGGGGGTTCTGTTATGCTGTTTCCTGGCATGGGTTGGCTCCACTTGTCCCTTGAGGGTAGGGTCACTGGCACTGCAAAACAAGACAGAGTTATTCTTGAGTGATAACCTTTATCCTATGATGAAACACTTCTATTCTGAGTGGTTTCTTACAGGATGGCAAAGCTCCCATCCACATCCATGTTTTGGATGTAAATTATGAGAATCATATGCTGTCATGTCCTTTGCAGTCACCAGATCTCAACCCAGTGTTTCTGTGTGTTAGACAACGCTCTCGTCTCCACCACCATCTTGATCAATACACCTAATGAGGGAATGTCTTTTTATTAGAATGTGAGTTCCACAGACAAATGCACTTTGAAGATGTTCTGGTGGCCCAACACTTTATGTAGGGCTTTCCTTTAATTTGACACCCATCTGTGTACATTCATATTTATTTATTTGTCAAATACTTTATTTCCCTAGGAGAGGGGGTGATAAAAAAGGACTAAGAGGCGATAATTGCACTGATTGGTGTCACGGCAGATTACCTCACTTATGAAGGAACCTTCTCTTACTCAGGCCAAGTAAAGCCTGAAACGAAAATAAAGTATTGATTTTTTGTCTTGAAGTCAACAAGTGGCCCTGCATCTAGAGGTATCTAAATAATTGAGTGTGGCACTGGCAATTCTTATTTTAATTGTAATTCTTTGAAGGGTTTACAGTATTTTTCATTAATCAACTGTCCAAATATGTTAACGCCTTTCCGAGACCAGTTTTTGAAAAACCTTTGTCAACTTGGTTGGAGTAAAATGAAATCCTACAATCTGAAATCCTGTTAAATCGGATCCTACTCCAAGCTCCAGGCCCTGTGTTTTTAACACATATTTTCTATTGTTCCAGTTTGTTGGTTTTTAGTTTAGCTTTAACCTTAAGTGACATAGCATTGTACTGAGCAGGACAGGGCATACTCTTTATCATACTATTAAGTTTTAAATAGGGCGTGTGTGACTCCCTCGGCACAACGCTCTACTCTATGATTAGCATTTTAACTGGCACATGTATAGAAGTTGGGTGTGTATCTGTGTGTGCCTGAGAGAGTGTGTATGCCTGAGGACAGGTATGGACGCTCCTCTTGTCTTCCAGTGCAGGGATAAGGTTTCATTTATTTGTGTTGCTCTCCCTGCCATTGCCACTCCCCTGCCACACAGAGACAAATACAATGCTCACCTCCCCCGGCATCACACTGGCCTGGAACAATATGTTCATATGTATATGATATATCATTGAACCCAGAGCTGGGTTCAAGGCATGCTAAGGCTGGACGATATGGGCAAAACCAAATATCACAATATTCTTTTCACCAAATACATCGATATCAAAATTGTTACGATAAACACACACACACACACACACACACACACACACACACACACACACACACACACACACACACTTATTTTTCAAAAATGTTCATAATTGGTAGAATACCAGATTTACAAACTTGCCACGCTTCACATTACGACATGTTGGGAGCTTGTTTATTGGCTATTTTTGCTAGTTTGAATATATTTGAACATCTTAAAAAGTATAAAATATGGCTTAAGTGATTCAAATCAGTAAAAGACAACACTGCAATTAAATTGTTTGATGGGAGAAAAAAAGCATGTTTAGGGCCTCAAAGCTCAAATATGGCACCAATCAGATACCAATCATTTGTAATTCTTATGTTTTCACACTTATTTCACATTTTGCCAATCAAGTTAAACTGAATATTCAAGGCAAATGCCATAAGGATTCCACAACATAAACACTAATTAGATGAAAGCAACAGATGTTATTTTTTTTAGTTACTCCCTTCAGATAAAAAAAAGAGCACAAAGAGTTCCCCTGCTCTTGAGGTGACTGTATATTTGTGTGTTTCAGTGTTAGTTATCTATGCTTGTTATTGTTTGTGCATACCCGCAGGTGGACAAGAGCCCAGAGGGCCAGTTTATCCAACTAATGGCATTGCCTCGGACCCTTCAGCAAAGGATCACAAGGCTTGTAGACCCTCCGGGGAAGAACCGGGATGTTGAGGAAATCCTACTGCAGGTGGCCCAGGACCCAGACTGTGAAGCAGTTGTACAGCAAGGTATGGATGGATGAATAAATAAATAAATAAATGGAAAGAAAAATGGATAGATAAACAAACAGAAAGATAGGGCAGTCACGATTACAAAATTTAAGTTGACGATTAATTGTCATACAAATAATTTTGATTAACGATTTAATTGTGTTTTTGACATTGAACATATGAATACAAATTGTATTTCTGTTTGGCTTTTAGGCTTCGTAATCAAAAATTGCAAAGGACAGATATCTAACTATATAAATGGCGACCAACTTCCGCACCCTCGGTGTCCACACCCCACAGCTCTGTTATCGACTAAACAACGCACCGCCAGACCACATGTCGCCAACTGACTCGCCACGCCGGCCGCGCTGAATTTACGCCTCGCGTAGGGGACATCTCACTGCTCAATACACCTTTTCCACCGCGCAACATAATTAATTCTACTCACCAAATGTCGGACAAAACGGAAGGGGAGGCAGCTTCGTACCGTTTACCGTGCGCACGACCTCATCACCACAACAGCACGCAGCCGCTGCGGGGGTTTTTTCCTTTTTTTCCAAACTTTTTTTTTGGTCACCATTTTCTCCAGGCACCATTTCTGGTGTAACGTCGGGTGTTTCTTTTCACCAGCCAATCACCTTTCACGTTGCCACGTCCGTTGCCACGTCGCGCTGACGTACGCTAAACAAGCGCTGCCGTGCGCACAATGCAAACGAGCCCAAAGGCGCGCAAAAATCAGCCGACCATTGCTTAGACACAAAGTCAGACCTGGCAACGCAGCCTACGCCAATCATGTGTGAGAGATCTACAAGCTATGGGGCAGAGACGCCACCGTATCTTAGCAACAACTACAGCGCTCACTCTCATTGGTCGTGTCACGCTAAGAGCAGTCTCCAGACAATGGCATCGCAGACAGCTTGCTGTTACTGCTGTAGCCATCACAGGCAGTTGCAGCACGACGGACAGGGCACTGTGATAGCTGCCATGTCGCTAACGCTAACCTGGTTGTCATGCCTGCAGCGGCTGTGTAATCACTTTGTCAACAATGCACGTTCGTGTGGTGAATGTCTATATTGCTGCTCAGTTCGTCCATTGTAGATGGTGTATGTTTGTGTGTGTCTTCTGGAGAACTATGTAGCTCCACAGCAACTACAGTAACTAACGTAATGGCAGGACCGCCCCGTGCAACGCATGTTAGCCTGCATTATGGTCATGTAGTAATTTCAGATAATTTCGCTCCGATTACAGCAGTGTTTATCAACCCTTTCACGCCCCCCCCCCCCCCCCCCCCCAAATACACGTACTTGATCTGGGACCCCCCCATTCTGTTTGACTCCGTTCCACAAGTAAATATTGTGAAAATAGCCGATCTACAAGCTCGAAACGCCTCACTTTCAGAGGCTTTGTAAGCTTGGAGATCGGCTATTTTCTACATGATTGCCTCTTTCTTACATTCTTTGCCAATGTGGCCCATGTTTTCATAGCATAGTTTATTGACTACTTCTGTTGCAGAAATGGCCATTTCCTTTACTTTCGGTTTTTAATTGTCTCCGCCAGGCCGAAAGGCATGGCGCAAGACTATGTTTCACCCCCTGTCCGTCCGTCTGTGATAACTAATCTCTCACATCGTTGACTTGATCGCAGCAAAATAACAGCCCGATGTGGAGAGTCAGTGAGAGCTGGATAAACGACGTAAAATGTGTCAAAAGGAGTCTGTACGGCTGTCGATAAATGAACACATGACGTCGGTGGGAGAGCAGATATTGTGTCTTTTGGACAAACAGCAGCGTGGTGCTGATGTTTGTTGTGTGAAGCAGCTTAATGTCAGAGTGTTTGTGTTGGAGCGCCTCAGTGCGGCTGCAGAGTTCATGTGCAACCTCTTCCAGAGAGACACAGAGACACTAGAAACTCTGCTGGGGAAAAAAAACACTGCTGGGCATTGACTTTCCTATGGACATTGATCTACACACTGCAGGTATATCTGCTACACACACAACATCAAACTACACACTGCAGGTATGATGCAGCGTTTGCATTACAGCCAGCATGCCAGCGTAGTTCCCATTTGGTTTCAAGGTGGGCTAAACCATATGGACCCCATGTCAGCAATGTCAGCGGCATCCACTTCAGTCCCAACTGCGATGCCCATGCAGGCTATAAGTAGCTTCTACCTGGCCCTTAGGTGGGCCCCAACTAGCCATGTTTATGTGGGACCAAGGCGGGTCCTAACTGGGTTTGCCCATGCAGGCTTTAACTGGGTTCTACCTGGGCCCTAGGTGTACCCTAACCAACCACAGTGCAGTGCCCATCGCTCCAATTGTTGTGACGTCAGGGCTCTCAATACTGCACATTGGTGGAGGAGGAGGGGCCGCAGGGCGACCGCACACATCGCTGAACCAATGGTAGCCCACGGATGTTTCCTCTGTGGATTTACAATCTGCCCCTCTATGCCACATATCATCCGCACTACAGGGTCTTCACTGACCGAGCCACGGCCCCACTGACCCTCATGACGCCACGCCACTTAAACGTGCGGCAGCATGCGCTGGGTTGCCAGGTTTGCACAGCCTGCGCCAGAAACAAGCAACCACCTTCATGAAGACAAAAAAAAACACCGAAATGGTCCGCAATGTTCCAGGGGTGTCCCCGCGCGTCCCAACACTCCACAGGGGGTCAGTGGACCATCAGGGGGTCCGCGGACCCCCTGTGGACCCCCTGAAACATAAGAAATATTATTTCTTCAAATTTTTTCCTTTTTCAAAAAAACTTTTCCACAGTTTCACTCCGGCGATTTGGGTCCCCCTATATACACACGCCTGGGCCCCGTGCGCGGCTGGGGTTGAGGGGGGCGTAGCCCCCCGAAACTCTAGTGACAAATAACTTAAATCTGCAAAGAAATGACTGACGTCTCCCATTTCTGCTTTTTTATATTTGAAAATGTATTTTTCATCATGAAAACGATTTTAAAGATTATGACGATTATGCAAAATAATTGCGTTTATCTCAAATAATTGCGATGAGACGAGTATGTAATAATTGGGACAGGCCTATAGAAAGATGAATGAAAAGGACCATAGTTTAAACAACGACATTCGACCTCAAGTAGCCCAGGTCCGTTATTGTGTGTCACCCAGAACTGTCACAGAGGAATGTAAGGGTGAATGAATGCAAAGATGGATAGGTTGATGTTGATCATGTAGATGGATAGAGCAATGTCTGAATGAAGTAATGGAATGATAGATGGGTAGGTAGATGGAGGACAGGTAGAAGCTTAGAACAACAGTGATGACTTAATGAAAAGATGGATGATGGGTTGAGAGGAATGAGTGGACAGGTAGATAGATAGATGGAGGGAGTGAGGGAGGCAGGGATAGATAATCAAGGCGTTTTATTACAGGCTCCCTAGGACCTAAACTGTGAAGTTGTTCTACAATTACAAAAAAAGCTAGATAGTCTGGTTGATGGATGGAAGGGGAATTGATCTGTCCTAACAAAATGTTCATATTGACAAGTTTAAAAATAAATAAAAATGGACACACGTTTCTTCTGGGATTTGTCGCGTATTGATAAATCATCAGTCCGTAAGCATATTGCTCGGTAGTCATTGTGCAGAATGCTTAAGCTGTAACTGTCTTGACTTGAGACATTATCAGTCTGTTCAGTCACTGAAAGTAATGTCTGAGTATGTTGTCTGTCTGCCCCAGGAATCTCATCTATCGTCAAGTCCTCCAGCATAACGCAAAGCCTCAAAGGCATCGCCACGGCTGGTAAGTGTGCTAATTACAGTATTTGTCAAGTTTCCTTGATATATATTGTCAGTCAGAGTCATAGGAATATACATTGTCGAACTTGAGAAAGCTCACGTGCTAAACCCACTTTAAGGATGAGAAGTGGTGCCTCTCAAACAGGGAGCACAGCAGTATCAAAAGGGAAAAGGCTTGAGTACACAGAAATTGTTAATTCAATCCTTACTCTGAAGAAGACACTGCTACTGAAACATCAGTATTGCTTATTTGCACCTATTAAAAGTATTTAAGATGATCCGTGTGCTCCAGCCTTTTCCCTTTTGATGATCCATTGTCACTTGTTCCCATTAGGGATTGTGTGAGAATGTAATAATGCAGAACATTTCCCAAAAGCAACTTTGGTGAAACAGTGTTTTATTAACCACTTAAAATCGATATACTTTGTTGTACATCAAATAGTTAACCTATTATTGACAAATGTTTGCCTTGTATGCCATGCTCAGAGTAGGGATGCTAGGGTTCATGTGTTTAAAAAAATGATACAATAATAATAATTTATATCTTCCTGTACATACGGTATAACATATTGTTATTAATCTGTGTCATGTGGTGTGGTCCTTCCCAGGCATGTGGAAGACTGTGTCATACAGTTCCAAGAAACTGATGAAGATGTGGAAGGGATGGAGGAGGAAGCCTTCCGTCTCGCAGCTGTCCTGAATCTGTCTGTCCAGCACAGTCCTGTCTGTGTACTTGTCAGTCGGACATGCACTTTGACTTTCCATGTGTTCACCAGACACCCACCTACACCTCCGTCCTTACTCTGATGAACTGTTGCTTTAACAATCACACACACTAACTAACCTCTGGTTGAATCGCCCCATTGTCCCTATGGGATTGCTGACCATGTATCAAGCTGTGTTTGTTTTAACTCCCCTTAATCCTTTGAGGACAAAGATTGTTTGGGAAGGAAAAGAGAGGAGAGACTGCAATAATAAAATATGTGGCAGTTAAGTCAATGTGAATCACAGCTAATGCCAGAACTCAGAAATTGTTAGCCTTGGCGCATGCTCATGTAAAGTTCCATGATGCAAACATTGTCAACAACCAACAGGTGCTTATTGTTAAAAACAGGGAGCAGATGTGCACAGCACATGCTGATTGTCAGCAGACTCTTTTGCCTTTCATAGTCCAGTGTACTGGAAGCATACTCTGTGTACAAGCCACATTTTATAGACATTTCTCATGGAAAGGTCAAATGGGCAGGTACACAACGCAATGGACAGAAAGAATTACTGCTCCATTACCTCCCAGGCATCTGTCCAGGGTCCACAATGCAGTACATGTGTAGTCTATCTGTACTGTATGTACAGTACATACTGTACACTCTGTGGACATTTTATTAGGTACACACCTACTACCAGGCAGGTACAACCTCGATTTCTATCCCCATCCTTTGCAAAGAGTTACGCATTCAGAGATGCTACAAGCTCATCTTGTCACGTGCAGCTTGTAGATCTGCTATTTTTGCTGAATGCACACTACTGTTTTGCTGAGTTATTTGTGCTTTTAAGGGACTGACCGTTCTCTCACCTCTCACATTAAGAAGGTGACTGATTGGTTTAGGTTTAATTTCAAACACCTCCAGTTTGATATGCATTAGGTCACAAACCCCCATTTGTTACGCGTGTTGTTTTTATCCCCGCCAGGACGGAACGGCTGTATGCAGCAAGGGATTATGTTTTCCTTCCTGAGAGTCTGTCTGCCCGTCCGACCATCTGTCTGTAAATGGCTAATCTCGAACACCACTGGACCGATCAGCGTAAAACTTTGCATGCACTCTCCAACTGCTAGGCCAACTGCTCCGCATTTTTCAAATTTGCCTGTTATAAGTTTTTTTTTTGCTACTACAGATTTTGTCCAAAGCTCACGTTTACCACCTCCCCGCCCAGCTTGCCCTAAACACAAAGACGGATGCACCACAATGGATTCGAACCTCTCGACTCCGCGGTGGTGGGCAGGTACTTTACCACTATGCCACCCGAGCGCCCGATGATGTAATTGTTGACTGAAGGTGCCTGCAGAGAAAGATGGAGAGGGAGTGACAGACAAACAGGGAGGACGAACTCAGACTCAACAAAACAATGTGAAACCTAACAGTTCATAACTATGAATCATTTAGCTTGGAAACCCCTGGAACCCCCTCAAGGACACCTGGGGGTCCCCAGATCCCCTGTTGAGAACCACTGCTGTACAGGATGTTAGCTCCTGTACTCATTCTAATGTTGGTGGAACTGTAACTGAACCTCTTGTCCCTTTCTGCAATCTGCATGCAATACTTTATATACCGAGTTGCAGCCACATCACTCTGTTTGGAGGAGTAGGTTGTTTGCATTAATGAATGGGTGTACCTAGTAAAGTGGCCACTGAGTGCAGTATGTACGTAGATCAGCGCTGACCCAAAGCGAACCCCCAGCAGACATTGCTCTAGGTAGGAGGTCCATGCACCATTCATTTTTGTGTCTGCCCGTGTAGTTTATGAATATCATTGTTTTCTTATGAACTGGGCTTTACACTGAGAAACGCCTCTCATAGGACAGGTATCGGACATAACTGCATTTATTATTTCCTCCAAAGATAATTTGACAATCTTTCCCTATGCAAACTCTTCTGTCAGTCTGTGATTAATAACTCTTGTCTTTAGATGTGAGAGGGTGTCAGACCAAGTTCTTCCAAACTATTCTAGTCTCTGGTAGGTATAAGATAAAAACATACACTACGGAGACTTTATTTCTAGGACTTCCCAGTATGGTTGTAAAGGCTGTGATAAATGTGTTGCATTTTGAGGCTATCAGTATAAATACTGGCTATAGTGGCTCTCAGTTAACAAAATGAATACTGTAGTGCATACTGGGTTTTAAACTTGCCCATCTGCATTTGGTCAGATTATTGTACATCCATCACAGAATAAATGGAAAGGATTTGGACAATTTGAATATCTATCTCTATGCAGTTTGGTATGTGTACTGCTCAGCTCGAAGACAATGGGCTGCATAGATGCTGAAAGAGCGCAGACATTGAGTGGTATTTCTGTGGAGAATTTCTTGTCCTTCGCTCAGGAGTATAGTGCCAATGTGTCCTCCCCATGACCCTGTGAAGTGGCACTACACACTAACACAAACACATTTTGCACCGTTCTCTCTTCTACTCGTCTTCCAAATAGCCTCCCCCTGTAACTATTTTAAACCTTACATACAGTGCTTCAGTTGACTGGAGTCCCCTAGGAGTCCATAATTGATCCTATTTTTTTATTGATAGGATTGATTAATATTTTGTCACAATCATAGTCATAAAGATTTTTTTGTGTGAGAATTGCAGTCTGCAGAGCATGTTGTGGATACCTTTAGTCCTATAACACAACACAGCTACACATTATGTTTGTTCTTGATGGATCAAGAAGCATGTAACCTTTGTAGATTTGAAAGAAGACCATTTAATTTGGAAGTGCACTTGATTACTTGAAACATAGATATTGTTATACACTGTTACCAAGGCTTCTCAAATAGTATTGAAATGCATTGAGATACTTGGGCTTTCTAGAACAAGGATTCGGTATGGACATGACCCTTTGACTGCATTGTCCTGTGCATTGACTTGTTGACCATCAGCGTGTTAACCATGTGTATGTTATGTACATTTTAAATTGTATTTAATAAATATTGTAATAAACATATCCCTGACATGTGATACAAAAGAGCCATTGTTGTTGCCCACTAATATTATTTGACTATCATTTTTGTGTCTATTTGCACTGTCTTTTCTATTTGATTATCTGTAGTCAGTGGTTTGTGTAAATTCCTAATGATAGAAGTTGGCTTCACACCAAAACAAAGTGACGCATCTGTCATAATGATTTCTATATTTAGGCCAGGACCTAACGCATGCATAATGATGACTCATTCCAGTTACTCACTCGCGCTATTTATTGTACCGTACTGACACATATATAACCTAAATAGCACACTCGTGTTTGTCAAGCTGTCAAACATTCACTGCCACCGAGAGGATAACCAATGGACTGTCTTATCTGAAGCCTATACTTCGTCGTACGACGGGGTGGCACGCGGTGAAAATAGCAGATCTACAAGCTGGCAGCATGTCGCGCTGCAGCTTGTAGATCTGCTATTTTCGCAAAAAAGGATGTCGATTGTGATGCAACTTGCTCATTATCATAATGTATGATAATGCATGCTGATATCATGGCTTCCAGTTCGGCCAATCGGCGCGCCCCGCTCTCACCACCTGCTAGGAACAGAATTCCATCATTCCACGCATTCTTCCCCCCCTCCTCTCCCCCTCTCTCCCCCCCCCCCCCCCCCCCTTCCCTCGTTTACAACCAAGTCAGTCCCGTCAGCCCAGCTTCTACTATTGTCTGTGTCTGCGTAACAAAACCGTAGAGGATCGCCTTTTTTGTTTCTTGTTTTTTTGCGCGGATCTTCCGCGCGGGGTTGTGCGGGTTTTTTGTGTTATTTATTTATTTTTGTTCTTGTTGTAATATATTACCAATCGGTGGATTCCAAAGTGGCGCGGCTCGAAGGAGCGAGGTATGTATTGTAATCCAGCGACACAAACATGAAACTTGTTACGTTGTAGCGCTGCTTGTTTTGCCGCTTGTGTTCAACTTCTGCGTGCAGGACAGCGGTGGAAGAAGTAGGATGTTTTACTTAAGTAAAAGTATCAATACTGCAATGTAGAAACACTCGTACAAGTACAAGTCCTGTATTCAAAATTGACTTGAGTAAAAGTATAAAAGTATTGCTTTAAAAATACACTTGAAGTACCTAAAGTAACTCGTTATGCAGAATGGACAGGGGGGAAAAAAGAAATACAAAAAGATCCTTTGAAAATAGCAGATCTATAAGCTCACAACGACTTGTATTTACTTAGTTACTTTCCACCACTGGAGCAGGATGAGCGCTCTCACCCTGACTGCTGCCCCACTTGATCAAGTCACAAGTGTTTATAGAATAGTAGTAACGTATGTATCATTAAGTAAACAGTTCACACTGAGTGTGTGTGAGAGAGAGAGAGAGAGAGAGAGAGAGAGAGAGAGAGAGAGAGAGAGAGAGAGAGAGAGAGAGAGAGCTACAATCAGAGTGATTGTAATTCTACCCGCGCCCATTATGTAAAGGGATTGTTTGTTGAAACTTAATTAACGCGGCGGCATATAGATTATGGTGGACCGCTGGAGGGTAACGTGTAGATTACTGGTCGCCGCACTTTTTTCTTCTTTTTTTGCCCGATACATTATCAAATTAGTTACTTTATTTGTGTGCAGAAAACTTGCTATATATATTGCATATATATATATATATATTATTTTTTTCATATAAAAAGGCTACCATCAGGGGCAGAAACCAAAACAAGAGTCTGAAAACGACCTGCATGGTTGCAGACAAAACACTTGATTGTGCTGAGTGTTGTTAAAAGGCCGTTTTGCAGGAGAAACGAGGGGAAGGTATCTATGGAATGTTGAGAGTGGGACTGGCGATGTAGTCAGTGCGCTGGTGCGATTCTGTCCAGAATTCCATTCATACTAGTCCCGTGTAGACATAAGGATCAACATGGCAAGACTTTAATAAATGTTCATAGCCTACTACTACGAAAAAAGGGCAGAGTCTCTGGCTGGACAAACGCTGTAGCTCAGGGGTCTTCAACAGGGGGTCCGGGACCCCCAGGAGGTCCTCAGAGTTACTACAGGGGGCCGCCAAATCTGCCAATATGATTGGATATTTTTTTTTACATTAACCACTTGAACCGTAGCATCCCTATTCTGAAGAGAACTTAAGCCAAAAATAGCCAATCTACAAGCTCACTGTGAGCTTGTAGATCGGCTATTTTCGGCAAAGAGGTTTGGTGTTGGTCTATGAAATCTATGAAAATACAAATGTATACAGTATATAGTGGGGGTCCCTGCTTCATCTCTCTTTCAGCTAGGGGGTCCTTGGGCTTAAAAACGTTGAAGACCCCTGCTGTAGCCTACCAGTTCTGTGTGAACAGTATAGGACTGATATGACTGTCCTATCCATATACAAGCACTCACTCATCAGATAATACATATGTATACATAATGCTCAATAGCAACATGATATCGTCTCTATGACTTCTATAATGTTGTAGGCACGTGAGTGAGTGAGTCACAGAGGCTACTGTCTCCTTTGACACTTTCCCAAAGTTGCTGTCTTGGCACAAAAACAACTTTCTCAACCATGTAGGCCTATAAACGTTTACGGGACAGAGCGATGTTTACTGCATCTCTTGTGGCTCTGACTTGGCACTCTTGTGTGTAATGTTGGTGACCAGGGGTTATTTCAGGGAGCTCCTCACTTGTGCGCACTCATTTTAAGTCATTCCGGTGAAAGACACCATTTTAAATAATTGAGATCTAAAACAGTAATGTGAAACAAATAGTGACAGCCCAGTGTTCTTGTCCAATCACAGGTAACCATGGAGACACCACTGGATGTCCTGTCAAGAGCAGCATCATTGGTTCATGCGGATGATGAGAAACGTAAGTTTATTTGTGCATGTGAGCATATTTTTGTGTGTGTGTGTGTGTGTGTGTGTGTGTGTGTGTGTGTGTGTGTGTGTGTGTGTGTGTGTGTGTGTGTGTGTGTGTGTGTGTGTGTGTGTGTGTGTGTGTGTGTGTGTGTGTGTGTGTGTGTATGTTTAAGTATTTGTGTGTGTTTATCAGAAATTATTTGGGATAGAAATTGAGCGTTTGACAGAGGGCTGATCAGAGAGCCCTTGTACCTGTCTAGCTGTCTGGCCTTGTGCTGTCTGTGCATACGGCAGACAAAAAAATATATGACCTTTGCATTATCGTTACATATCGTACATTCGTACATAACGTACAGCACTATGTTCAAGCACAGTCCCGGGTCCGTCTGTCTCTACAAGACAAAAGATGTCTTTGTCTGGCTCCATGTTGTTGACACATAGGCAAATGAGACCAACCACGTTTCAACTGCCATCAACAGTGCTATTTAATCAGCAGCTTGTGTTAACCTCCTACATTGACTAAACAGGCAGGTGTTGGGTGGTTATTTACAACATGGTCTCTGTCTCTTTCTCATCTCTCTCTCTCTCTCTCTCTCTCTCTCTCTCTCTCTCTCTCTCTCTCTCTCTCTCTCTCTCTCTCTCTCTCTCTCTCTCTCTCTCTCTCTCTCTTTATTTCTATCTCTCACCGTCTGTCCTTCTTGCTCTTTCTGTCCAACCTTCTCCTACATACTCTCTCGCTGTCTTATCTCTCACGTTCTCTTCTGTCCATGTGTCTGCAACTCAACTCCCTTGCTCTCTCTCTCTCTCTCTCTCTCTCTCTCTCTCTCTCTCTCTCTCTCTCTCTCTCTCTCTCACACACACACACACCCCCACACACACACACACACACACACACACACACACACACACACACACACACACACACACACACACACACACACACACACACACACACACACACACACACACACACACACACACACACACACACACACTCCCCTCATGTACCCCTCCTCCGTCTGTCTGTCTGTCTGTCTGTCTGTCTGTCTGTCTGTCTGTCTGTCTGTCTGTCTGTCTGTCTGTCTGTCTGTCTGTCTGTCTGTCTGTCTGTCTGTCTGTCTGTCTCTCTCTCTCTCTCTCTCTCTCTCTCTCTCTTTCTCTCTCTCTCTCTCTCCTCTCCTAATCATCTGAGGAGTTTTTGGTGTTGCTGCAAAAAAAAAAAAGAATTCCTTCCGAGATTAAGTAGAAAAAGGCCAATCTGTCCCAGCAGGCTTTTACTCCACAGCCAGCAGTGCACTTTGTCTGAACAGTGAACACGCAATGAATTCCTAATGGAAGATAGTCCTTTGCAGTGTATTTACAATTGAAGTGTTGGCTGTGCGGGGTGGAGAGAGGAGGTAGTTGAATTTATGATTGTTTTGGCTTTATGAACTTTAAAGGGTGCATTTGTGTGATGCACCTATTATTGTAGCTCCAGTCGAGGGAAGTGTTGTTACTGTTGGTTTGTCAGAATGAGAAAAGCAATGTTTTAGAGAGTTCCAAGTTCCAGGAGTTTAAATGTTTGTTTCATGGGGACAGTCAGTTTCACAGATGGTACTGCATGTCTTTTGTAGGACTTTGTATAGATTGGCTGTGACAGTTAGAACCGTAATGCTTGGGTTTAGCCGAATATCAGCTTCCTTGCCGCTCTGAGTAAAATGACATGGGAGCCCACTTGTCCTCCTTCCTCCCTCCCTCCCTCCCTCCCTCGCTCCCCTGCGGTGTTTTTGTTTTTTTCCTCTGCGCTGATGTCACTTTTTGTTGTGGGTTGTGCATGGGCCCTTTGTCTAAAAACAATGCACTCGACCAGTTTCCATAATAGAGCAGAAGACACAGCCAGCCAGCCAACCAACCAACCAGCCAGCTAAATACTTAGACAGCCAACCAGTTAAGTTAGCTTGTTTGCCAACTAAACACTCGCCCAGTAAGTCAAAGCCACAGGCAGCCATTGCTGATTTAGGAATTTTGAAGTTTGTTTTAACTTATGACAAACCTTTGGAATGCCTGAGTAATACTTACTGGCAAAGCACATGCCATACTCTAGACTAGAGAAGCCTAACAATTATGACCATTTTTACGCACAGCTTGTCAGAGTCTATTGATTGATTGATTGATTGAATGGTACAGTAAAAACACTTGGGCTAAAAGGATAACACAAAAGTTCTGTGGACTTGTTTCCATTGTGGTCCTTAATTCAATTCATCAGCAGAGCATAGAATATTAACACATTAATACATGTTGTCAACAAATACAAATAGCTATATTTACAGAGGAGAAAAAGAAACAAAAAGAAAAAAGGAAATTGGCGGTAGTGTATGACCCCTCATTTCAAGGGGATTCAAAATATTTTCTGACAGATGCTTTTTCAGGACAGTTTTGAAAGAAGCCAGTGATTCACATGACAGGGCATTCCACATTATGGTGGCAGAGTAGTATGTTTAGTATGTCTATCATTAAAAAATAAAATAAAACCAACATTATTTAACACTACAACCCTGCTGATAATTCGTCTCTGTTACATAGTTGTGAATTACAAAAATAATCCCAATTAGTTTTTTTATGTTGGCTGAGTAATGTAAGAAATTGTAATGGCTCTGGTTTGCTCTCTTTGGCTCTGTTGTGGAAACCAGTCCAATGTCCCAGAAGGATCCCTCTACTGGGTCCAGCTCAAAGTGGTCAGAATAGGAGTTCTAGTCCAGAAGCTATATACAGTAACACATTTTTAACAAAATAATTAATACACGCACATAGTAAATACACACAGTATAGTGAGACTGTAACACCACAGCTAATAGGGGTTAAGTATGGCTTCCTTAACCACCTAAACCCTATATACTTTGTTGACCTACAAGCTTACACTGGGACACGTGAGCTTGTAGATCTGCTGTTTTTGCGGAATGTTCACCTATTTTTTGCAGAATGTTCTCCTATTATGACATGCCCAGAATAGTGATGCTACGGTTCATGTGGTTAAAGGAGCATCGAGTAGGATTATCACAGCACAGGGACATAACCTGTTTGTTTTTTGTTTTTTTAACCTGACCTTAGGTCAGCACTCCACTGACTGTCATGATGAGTGGTACCATCCTTTAATCTTGCATGATGTATTCATGTCCACACTGGACCATCCTGTTTGATTCCTTGAAGAAAAAAAAATAAGAAGAAAAAGATTATTGCTCTGTTCTAGTAATTTACTGTAATGGACCATGAATACAGATACACCAAGCACTTTGCCGAAGCATTCTACCCCTTCCATTGTACTGTACATCACATATAGAAGTTTCACAGCATCATCTGCATCTCAGCATCTATTTTACACTGATGTGTGGATTCTGTTCTGCATTAGTGCTCGAGCATTTTCTAAACTAGAAAAGTGTGCTCTTCGGAGTGTAGATCCCCACTAGGCCGGATTGCACCCAGGGCCGTGCCCTGTTATAGCGCCACCATGAGGTAGATCTGAAACATTTTTGAGTGCCAGATCTTCCTTAGGCTACTGGGAGTTAGTGTCCAAAGTTTCACGCCAATCGGACAATGCGTGAAATATTCGTATCACAAGATTACATGATTTGGGAAATATAGTCCAGAATTATAACTCTGTTTCGATGTATGAATTATATATATATATATATATATATATATATATATATATATATATATATATATATTAAGCTTTAGTCGGAATTCTGTGACACAGTTAATAGTACTAGTAGTCTGACTCTACAGCCACTACACGTACTGTTAGTGTCTTTTGTTCTTAACAGGAACCACTAACTGGTCCCAGGACAAGGTGGTGGGCTACTAAAGGGCTTTCTGCTCTACCCCTGTACACGCATGCACACACACACACACACACACACACACACACACACACACACACACACACACACACACAAAACATACAGTATGAATACACACATTTCCTGCTTGTTTGTTTTGAAAACACGCATGCACGCATGCGCACACACGCACGTACACGCACGTACGTACGCACGTACGCACGCACGCACGCACGCACGCACGCACGCACGCACGCACGCACGCACGCACGCACGCACGCACGCACGCACGCACGCACGCACGCGCGCACGCACGCACGCACACACACACACACACACACACACACACACACACACACGCAGCTCACTGACTCATAGGTTCTGGAAAAAATATTTGGCAAAATTACCAACAACAAGTTGTAATGTGAGAACTCAACGGCCAATCCCAGGTAACAGCCACAGTTCATCTATATACACATGGCATGCTGTTACTGCTGCACTAGTTTTACACAATCTTGAGTGTTAGGTTAAACTGCCATTTACATTGATATGGAAAATGTAAGTAATTCAAAACGTTTAGTTCAAAGTACCCCTGTTTTCACTTGAAATATGGTACTATAAATGACATACATAATTACTCTGTCACAAAAGCTTTTCCTTCATTTCTATTATAAAGATCCTTTGAGCCCATTATAATAGTCTATTTGTTATAAGTTGAAATCATTTGTACAATTAAGGGGTTATTATTCAGGCCATTGTAATTCTTCTCTGCAATGCTCTAATGCTTAATTTACACGCTATCTTACAACAGCATTGTGGGCTGAAAATAGCTGATATACAAGCTCACAATGTGTCGCACTGCAACACTTTGAGAGCCTGTAGCACTGCTATTTTCTGCATGTGACACTGTCATACGATGAAGTATAAATCGGGCTTAAAACGGTTTAGTCGCAAATCATTGTTCTGAACTAGGCTTAACTCTGTATATCAAAACGCGCACGCGCGCGCGCACACACACACACACACACACACACACACACACACACACACACACACACACACACACACACACACACACACACACACACACACACACACACACACACACACACACACACACACACACACACACACACACACACACTGTAAAGGGGGCACTTACCTAACACTCTCTCTGTCTCTCTCGCTTGTTTTCTCTCCATTTCTCCCTTATGTTTCCATGGTGTGTTCAAACATCACCAGTCTTTTCCTAGGTCTGGGTGAGTGTTTGGTCTGAGCGAAGTAGCCCATTAAATCCGGCGGCAGAGTAACACAGAAAATTGTACAGTTTTCTTTACCCAAGCCTTGCCCTGACAAGCAAGGCTTGGCTAACTGACCCTGAGTGGTAGTAAGTAAATCCGATCCTACCTTAATGGGAGTAAGAACCAAGTTCTCCATTGTCTAAATTAGTGTAACATTGCCTAAGTAGGGCTAAATGTGGTCCAATTTCTGTCAATATCTGCCTTAAGGATCGGACAGGTGCACAGGTAATCTGATCTTAAATGTATCATGAGGAGGATGGGTAGGAATGTGATCCTGGTTGCATTTTTATTACGGTCTTTCAACCACATGAACCCTAGCGTCTCTATTCTGGGCATGTCACAATAGGCCAATATTTGGCAAAAATAGGTGCACATTCGGTCAAAACGCATCACAACGCGTCAGCTTGTAGATGTGCTATTTTCGCTATTTGATGTACAGGAAACAATTTAAGTGGTTAAAACTCTGGAGTCTGTGTCTTTACTTTGGTTTGAATAGGTTGCAATTAAATGCCACCCTTGGTGGATTTTCATATTGGAAAAGCCTAGCTGGGGTAAATTCCTTCAACATGTATATATTTCATGTGTGTGCGACTGGCTCAAATGTTGTCCAAATCTTTCACAAACAAGTTTACGTAAAAAAAAGAAAATGACGGCACTTCCTGGTTGAAGTTCCTTGGTACTGAGCACCACTGTATTCCTGCCAGGATGGGATGTAATGTGAGCTGAGCGTCATGCCTGTGGGTGAGGTGGAGGAGTTGGGGAGCGGGTGTGATGTAAACTAACCCTCTTGAGCGTTGAGCTAGGAGTGGCTGTCGTGCCCTCCAGCCTCAGTGTCTCTGACAGCTCCCTGTCACCAGAGCCTGGATTACAATGACTAAGGTGGTGCTGCTGAAGAACCAGACTGAACAGTGACAACGTGATACATATGGTACAGGGGCAGCAGGACACAGTCAAATCCCTTCCAGGTCAATTTTCTATACCCTTTCAGAGATAAATTGACCCTCAGGATTTTTCTGTGCTCTCCATCTGGTTTATGTCAGCCTCCCGTGAAACGTTTTGTATATCCTCCCAGTCATTCCAGTCTTATCTGCATTGAAGAAGGAAATCTGTATAGAAGCTCCCCTGGTTGTCTCCGCCAGGCCGTAAGGCATGGCAAGAGAGTATGTTTTACCCCCTGTCTGTCCGTCCGTCCGTCCGTCCGTCCGTCCATCTGTCTTTGACCAGCTAATCTCCGGCACCGTTGGCCTGCTCGCTCCGAAACTGTGCACACACACTCCCTGGATGCCAATTCAGAACCTCTGCCCCAAATTTCTCACATAGCCCTGTTATAGCGCCACCAGGAGGCCGATTTGTGCAAAATCCATTTACTCCTACAGATTTTATCCAAACGTCATGCAAATCGGTACACATTATCTCTATAGTCATGTGATCAACACGGATCTGTCCGATTTTCCATATTCCATCCTCATTGGCTAAGGTTGGCCAAAGTTTGCAGGATTGGTCCGTTTTGAACAAAATGTCTCAAATCATGATCACAGTGTGCGATTTCCGTGAAATTTCACACGCACATTCCCACTAGGCAGAGGAAGAAATGCCACCCTTTTCACATTGGCCTGTTATAGCGCCACCAGCAGGTCTAATCTTAGCAAAACACATTTTTGGAACAAAAGCCTCAAATCATGAATGCAGTGTCTGATTGCCGTGAAAAGCCTAAGAAGAAATGACACCCCTTTCACATTGGCCTATTATAGCGCCACCAGGAGGCCACAATAACGTACCTGACCTGGCGGAGACCTGTGCTCCGAGGAGCACTTTTTCTATTTGGACTTCTGATTACACACTACTTCCGCTTAAACATTTCTCATACAGTTTAAGATTTTTTTCTTTTCTGTTTCCAAAGCACTTTCCTAGTTGATCGTAACCATCCATAACCACTTAAACCATGTATACTTAGTTGCCCGGGGTCCCCTCCACTCCTTTTCCCCCTCTAGACTAATATCTCCACCAAACATAGTGGATCTACAACACATTGTAGAGCAACACGTTGTGAGCCTGTAGATCCGCTATTCAACCCAGAATAAGCTTCATGTAGTTAATGACATTGTTGAAATGGTTTTCCTCTACAAGCTGCCGGAATCTATGAAAATGAACATTTTCTTTTGCACTTCTGGTTGTTCGGATGTCTTTTCTGGTCACACTGATACACTTGGATTAATACATTTCTCCATGGATACTAGACTAGAGGAATGTAAGCAAGCACGATCAACTGAACCTTTATTTCTCTTTATGTTCACAGAATTATTCATGTATTTGTTCTTGTGTCTGATTTTGCCCAGTGACCAAATGCTGTCCATTCCCTTTAAAATGTTATGGTGTGGCTCTGTCTGCATTCTGCAGGAGGCTAGTAAGTGGGTAGGTCTGTGTCTGTGAGTCTGTCTGTGTGTCCGGTGCTTATCTCGCAACCCGCTGGACAGCTCAGCGCTAAACTTTGTATGCACACAGTGCAATGTTTTATTCTTCTTGAAATATCTAACTATAACTTTATAATGGAAGTCAATGGGTCTCTAAAGTCACAGTCTAGACCAGTGGTTCTCAAAGTGGGGTCCAGACAGGGACCCTCAGGGTTCCTTGAGGGGGTTTCCAAATGGACTCTTACAGGATACACTCCCAGAGTTATGGGGGTCCTTAAAATGTTAAAGTTTGGGAACCAATGACGACTGACGTCATAGATGACTGAAGTCCTAGGCAGGCCACATGGAGTCCGAGATCCACATTGGAGCCACGCCGTTCCCATGTGGATCCCGAAATCCACGTGATTCCATTCTTTTGTGGTTTGTTTCACAGTGGAGTTCAGTCGTTCCAGGAAGGAAGTTCTATAGCCCGCTGTATTGTGTCAGACATGCATACTGTATACATGAAACGGTACATTTCACAATACAGACATTTTCCTGTGAACTTTAAGTTGTTTGCCCCCATACCATTCCTATTGTAGTGTGTGTGAATCTGAGAAAGAGTGAGGGTGCATGTGTATGTGTGACTGTGTGTGTGTGTGTGTGTGTGTGTGCGTGCGTGCGTGCGTGCGTGCGTGCGTGCGTGCGTGCGTGCGTGCGTGCGTGCGTGCGTGCGTGCGTGCGTGCGTGCGTGCGTGCGTGCGTGCGCGCGTGCGTGCGTGCGTGCGCACACGTAAGAGTGAGTGAGTAAGTTCATGGGAAGGGGACTTTCTACAGTCTTGGTCTGGATTGTTATTGTCTAGTTGTGTGATGTGCATGTTTGTGTGTGTAAAATAAATTCAGTTGACATCATACATGCCTAGATGTGTGTGTCTGTATTATCTGTCCTTATCTATTGCCCTCTTAAAACGATGGGTGGCAGACACTGATGTCATCCACTGAAGTTCTTTTGTATTAATCATTTACTGTGTGTGTGTGTGTGTGTGTGTGTGTGTGTGTGTGTGTGTGTGTGTGTGTGTGTGTGTGTGTGTGTGTGTGTGTGTGTGTGTGTGTGTGTGTGTGTGTGTGTGTGTGTGTGTGCGTGCGCACGCGCATGCCCTGTAGGTCAAGGATTCTACAGCAGATAAATCTCCTCGATTATCAGTGAAGCCTTTATCAGTGGTCTAATGTTCTCACAGAGTTGACTGAGTTAAAGCAATGTACAGATGGGCAGAAGTGACACATTGATATGTGCTTCGTTGTTGCTCAAGTAGATTTTCAATTCCTGGCAAATCACTGGCACTGATTTATGATTTGCGATATGTGGTGGGAAGGGGTTCTTGAAAAATAGCTGAGGAGCCTGTATTGCTGATGTAGGTTGTAGATCTGCTATTTTTTGCTATTTCTTTTAAATTAAATTTGTTTTGGTGGAACATTTTAGATTTGACCAAAATTGTGTATTGTGGTTAACAGCCATTTTTAGTTAAAGGTAGGGTAAGTGATTTTCTTTGGTTAAAATAAGTGTTAAATAGCTCTATATTATGATAGTACTCATTGCTAAAGAGTGTTTGTTCAGTAAAAGGAGTCTCCTTGTCTCTCAAGCTCTTTATAAAACAGAAAATGTATTTTCGTTTCAGTTTCAGTTTCATTTCCAATTTTATCCAATCTGGATAGAGAACTCAATCAGGATACAGATTAAACAAGTGAAATTGGAAGTGATGACACTAAGAAATGAGCAGGCAAAATTGGAACTGGAACACTATAAAAATGAAGCTTAAAAATGGGTACTTTCTCCTGATTGGCTGAGATTTTGACACCTACCGGAAAATGTATTTTCTGTTTATGAAAGAGCTGGAGAGATGGGGAGACTTCTGTTACTGAACAAACACTTTATAGCAATGATTACTATCAGAATATAGTGCTTTAACCTTTTAACAAAATACTTTTTGTTTTAACCAAAAAATATCACTTACCCTACCTTTAACTATGATATTATAAAACATAAATATCAAACATATCAGACTGTATATGCATAAATTCAGTCTGACCAGAAGCAGGGATAAAACATATCCCTGTTTATGATTAAAACATGAATAACCAGATGGGGATATCAAAAGCAGAGGTATGGACCCCTCCCACCCTAGCATATTGAACTGTATGTATCATGATGAGAGGAAAACAGCCCTGGCTGTAACCCCATTCACTGCTATTCCTGTCAGCCAGCTCTCTTCTTGTCCACAGCCCATTACCACCATTCCCTTATTCCCTTATTCACCCTCCTTTTGGGTCTGTCCAGTCATGCCTTTCTCCAATTTAGGCTAACTCTCTTTTCTCCTGTCTGCAGCAAGGTCGCCACCCTCTCTCACTCTCGCACACGCACACGCTCTTGCACGCACACTCTTGCACGCACGCACGCACGCACGCACGCACGCACGCACGCACGCACGCACGCACGCACGCACGCACGCACGCACGCACACACACACACACACACACACACACACACACACACACACACACACACACACACACACACACACACACACACACACACACACACACACACACACACACACACACACACACACACATTCTCACTTGCATCATTGCTATTGCATGGGTAGCCTGTTGTTGGGTAGCCACTTAGGGTCCAGTGGGTGGCCATTAAGAGCAGTGAGACAGAGGTCAATCCTTGTCAGAAGGCCAAAGGTCAGAGGTCAAGAGGTCACAGTGCAAGTCACAAGACTAAACACTATCAGCTCTTGTTTTGCTTTTTATATCCCAGTCTGTATATTTTCTACACATTGTTTTTGTCAGTATTTTGACTCTTTTCAGTATAATGCATTTAAATAATGTTTTGTACTTGTTGGTTTTTACTTTTAGTCAATCTTTCTCCTTTCAGTTCTACCCATTTAGCCTTCCCTATCTATTAACATGACAATTGTCAGTGTTTTGCGCTTACTGTTCATTGTGATCAATGTTTTGTTTTTAATGTAATTGTAATCAGTTATCACAACTGAGTGATCTATCCAGGACAGAATATTGCGAGTGTAGTCATCTAGTCAAGAACACAAAACACCCACCTTATTCAAACTCAAGCCGGACACTTATTCAGAGACATTTTGCCGTCATAGCCTACCTTTGTTAATGAGCTTGGACTTCAGGGCAAGGGTGCATTCCTTACATTTTGGCCCTGAGCTGACATTGTTTAAGGAACCCCTGTAGTCTAATCCATAATAATGCTGGCCCAGAAAATGCCATGCATCGGTATGCCGCTTGCCAGCCCCACACGGCACTGCTGGGTTTCCTCAGAGGCATGTAGGCCACACATGCTTGACATTCCTCTCATTTTGATAGCAGTCACCATAGTTACTCACATGGACAAACGTGCGATACCTCTGGCAGAAATAAAGCTCTTCCTCGTAAAAGTAACGAGCACTACTGCCAACACATTGTGTATCATGTGAAGGGAGTCGACTTTGATGACTGCTGAGTTGGCACTAATGAACTGTATCCTCAGGGGGGAAACGGAGCACGTCCCTCAAATGAAGGTGCCATTTAAAATATAAAGTGCTTTTATGGCACATGTATTTAGTTCTTTAAGCATTCTTTCCAAATAATGTTTCCATAACATTAGTCAGACATGTCCCATATCATTGTGAAAAGGATTCCCCACCCATTAAAATCTAGTTGAAGAGTAGTTAAAACTGTTTAATATTTAGTAAACAATGGTATCCCTGGCTGAAAATAGTCGATCTACATGCTCACAACACGTTGCAGCGTGACGCGTTATGAGTTTGTAGAATTATTATTTTTGGCACAGGACACCATGGACCACCAATTTTTGAAAAGACATCTTTGTCCTTAGTTCAGAAGACGTTCAAGTGGAATTTGTCGACTACTTGGTATAAAGTGGTATGAACCCCCAATGTGAGAGCAATGTATATGTGTAGCCTTGGCATGTGGTGATAAGGTTGTGTTGGTGAAATGTGAGCGTTGCCAGGCAGGGCTGGTTCTACACATTGGCATGGTAAGAATGGTGGTTGTGCAAAGCCTGTTGTCTGACATACAGCAGAAGCTTGCAGGTAATGGTCAGACTCAGAATGACACATTTGACTCCTTGCTAATGCAGATAAATTGCGTGACTTAGATATACGTATTGTCAGACTTGTGTTCCATTCCATTCTGTAATAACACATTTATCTTAAAAGGAAACATCGCAGATTTCGAACATAAATGTCATCATGTGTATGGGGTAATATTGGTCACACTTTTCCACCACCAAGCCATTTTAAGGGCCAGTTCAAACCCAGTTCGAACTCAGTTCTAAGTGTCTTGTCAGCAAAAGAACTGACTCTTGGCCAGAAAACCTGGTTCCAGAGTGGCACCACTCTTTGCTAGTCTAGAAACAAGAACCGCTTACGAGAGCGGCGGGGTGGGGGGGTGGGATTATCCAACTTTTTCGGATATGGGAAGCCCACAGAAAGGAACAATTACTACAATGATGTTGTTGTGTACGTGCCCGAAAAGCAGCAGAGAAATGTTCTAGGGCTGTCCCGATCCTGAATATCTTTTTCCAAGCTATGGATATTCTGAGCGTTTTCAGCAGTAAACTTAATGATGTTGCTCAATAGCCAAACCAGTTCTTAGAGGGTTTACAAGTTGATCCAACTGCAAACTGGCTCTAGCACCAGCAGAGAACCAGCACTAGGTTTGTTGGTGGAAATGAGGTAATACAGCTTAGATGGGTAGAGAAGATGGAAGCAGGATATTAGTGTGTAAGACTGTCTGGAAGGGAGACAGTGAGAGAGATAATTAGCAAGCGATATTGAAGGAAGGTAGTCGTGATGAATGTGAACACTATAGGAAGTGGTTCAAGATTGTTGGAAAGAGTAAGGCCTAATTTATATAATCAGTCAAAGATAACATGATTTTCAAAATCCAGAGCATGTGCACAATTTCTGTGCAAGCATACGCCAATTGTTTCCCACCCATCTAACCACTTACATGGCACTGTTAGTGGTCAGATGGGTGGGCTGCATGCAGTTTATTTTAATGATCGATCAATTGATTGTGTTCCGGCTTGAATAATTGGAACTAACATAGTATACTTCAAGTTTCTATTTATCTGTATCACAAAAAAATACATTTTTTAAAGGTTTTAAAGAAAGAATATAGAAGAAATACTTTTCTTTTTTTAAAGTTATTTTTCTTATATCAGGTTGGGAATCTCTGGTGTAGGGAGAGGATACAGTGGATATGAATATGAACATCATGGAGTGGAGTTAGGTAGAGGAGGATAGACCGCTAGCTAGCTCAAACAAGCCACGGGTTAGAGGTTATGCTTCACGGTGTGCACTTTGCACCCACTGCAGCTCTAGCCATCTTATCTCTGTCATTACAGCCTGGATTACATTTGGTAAGTCTGGTCTGCTACTGGCACACCAGACTGACCAGTGATAACATTACACAGGCAGTGCAAGAAGGCCCTTGAGAATGTTGACATAGTAGCTACAGTAGTAGTCCTGTCATCGGTCCTGTAAAAACAGTGTGCTTTAGTACCAGTGCTGGGGACATGTTTGTTTTGTATGTTTTCACCTAGGAACAGTAACCAACCAAAGAAATGGAAATGTGTTGTGGAATTTTAAAAAAGGAAAAAAAGAAATTCCTTTCCATTGCAGCAACCTGAGCAGAAACATTATGTCTTTCTGGTCAATGTCATCCTGAAGATAAATCGCATGCAGACTGTTTTTTGCACGTTCAAAATATGTGTATGCTCTTGCTGTGAGCATTGCAAGAAGTGCTCTACATGCATTTCAATGTTCATAGTGTGAGATGGGTTTTGGTCTTCTTATCAATCAATTGAATGCAACACACATGCTGCACAGAACACAGTTTGGCTTCTGTTGAAAGTTGAGAGGCTTCCCAGTTCCCACCTATTACCATCTGGTTTACACACACACACACACACACACACACACACACACACACACACACACACACACACACACGCGCGCGCACACACACACACACACACACACACACACACACACACACACACACACACACACACACACACACACACACACACACACACACACACACACACACACACACACACACACACACACACACACACACACACACACACACACACAGACACAGGTGGGAAGCCATAACATAGATCCACTTCTATATAATCACTTGTTGTTCTCATTGTTTTGTATAGCAACCCGATATTTCCCATTCATTTGTGTGTGTGTGTGTGTGTGTGTGTGTGTGTGTGTGTGTGTGTGTGTGTGTGTGTGTGTGTGTGTGTGTGTGTGTGTGTGTGTGTGTGTGTGTGCGTGTGCGTGTGCGTGTGTGTGTGTGTGTGTGATCCTTTCATACCAAGCCCTCTCATGCAACCTCAGGTAACGGTGTCTTATTACAGTTGCGTAATTCCTCCACTGAATGCGTAGTAATACTGTATGCTGTACACTTACCGAAAACGGAGCTTCTGTTTGCTCTCAGGTGGCTGAGGCAGGAAATGTAAAGACACAATCCAGTTTGTGTTTTAGCCTCTATGTTGTTTTGAACATGTCCACAAGCATTTGTCGATGGAAAAACAAGATCTGTGAAACTCTCTAAACAGCTTCCAAATCAAAAAGATGCCTGTAAAGTCTGATTAATACATACTGTAGTTGCAACACATTATGAGCTTGTAGACGCATGACACTGTCATACAATGGCGTACAAAGTATTATAGTGACGTCTTTGCAAAAACTCAAATTTCAAAATAAACACTGAAGAACTTCAAAAAGAATGTAAAGCTCCATTTGAATCACATACTGTCGGTCATAATATCAAAAGCTATGACAAGGAACCCTTACAATGGCGGGAAGGAAGTAGGGAGGTAAGGAGGAAGAAATGGACGGAGGGAATCAGTGTAGGTGTCTTTCCTTTAATCTGCCCTCTCTCTGTGTCTGGTAGTGTTTGTATCATAACACTGCACCGGGTTCATAAAGCGTAAGGATGAATCACCCGCCTGCCCTTTGCGATGTTATTACCTAGACACACCCTCTCCCTGGAGCAGCCCAGACCTGCTCAGAGCAGCGCACAACGCCACGGGACATCCACTCTGTTTGGCACTGCCGTGTCTGCACAATTCAGATGGATCAGGTCAATAAATAGACAAGATAAATGGACTGACAGGCAGGCCAGGCATGGCACCAAAGCAGAGCAGGTGAATGAGGTTGACATTAAATGGGACTTATGCCAAAATGTCTAAATTGCTGAAAGAAAGAAAGAAATGGCCAGCAAGCCTTCAAGCATCTATGCATTTGGTTCACAAATGAAGGTGCATGAACAGTTACAGGAGTGAGTACCTTTGAGTATGTGTCAGAATGAAGAAATGACATGAAACGAGACATGAACTCAGATGTGTCCCTCCAGCTCCTTTCAGCTGAGACTGACATCATTTCATATTTAATCAGCAGGTTGGTGTAGACTGGACCGGAGAGGCAGAGGTGTTTTTTTTTTAGCTGTTGCAGTTTTACTTTCAGCATTCTAGAGTTAATTACAGGAACGCGTTCCATAATTTATTCTGTGCTACCTTACCCTCTCTTTCCTCAAATCACAACCGTAGTCCTGATCCCTCAAAACACTCTACTTCATTTGACACTCCACGAAAGAGAGAGAGAGAGAGAGAGGGAGAGGGAGAGGGAGGGAGAGAGAAAGAAAGAGCACTATGGAAATGGAAAGTTGAAAGGTTATGCTTACTTTATACTCTTATGACAGAGTCACACACCGAAAATAACAGATCTCCAAGCTTACAATGCGCTGCAACCCATCATACGGCAAAGTGTAAATCAGGCTTTAGTAGTGCACTATAGGTTATGTTATGTGTGTACCTTGTCCCTATGGAGAATAGAGTGGAATTTAACCAACCTGTTGTATAACCGTTAATCACCTTAGTAGAGTTACTCAATCCCACAGAGAGCCTGAGCAGAACAAAGACACTGTGTGTGTCTCTCTCTCTCTCTCTCTCTCTCTCTCTCTCTCTCTCTCTCTCTCTCTCTCTCTCTCTCTCTCTCTCTCTCTCTCTCTCTCTCTCTCTCTCTCTCTCACACACACACACACACACACACACACACACACACACACACACACACACACACACACACACACACACACACACACACACACACACACACACACACACACACACACACACACACACACACACACACACACACACACACAGTACCATACAGCACTATATCATATAATATAAGATAACAGATAAGTGATGAAGACAACAGTACTTTGCACTATTGTTTTGACTTCACTTAACTTAATTTACTTTTGATTTTCCATTATCTCAATTTACACAGCAAAGTAATAAGTACACTTTGTATACTCTCTGAGTGTAACCTAACACCTCAGTGTTAATTGTGCCATTTGTAACTCAATAGTAAAGACAGTAAAGATGACTTTTGTTGTTG